>NC_056737.1:393214802-393282302 GCF_019279795.1 Protopterus annectens | reverse complement strand
TATGCACATTCACCTTCCTCCTCCTAAAATGACTAGCAAAACCTAACTATTTTATTTCATCCTTAATTATAAACAATAAAGGCGAATACGGTGTATCATGCCTTAGTCATTAACCTCAACATGCATTCATCATACTGCTTTCTAATCTACCCCCAGAGTTAGCTATTTCTCCATACCTAATTACTTTAAGTCCATTACACAAAACTCACTATCCCACTAACAGGACCTGTTGTCCACATAAACAATATAAATTTCCAGAAGCTCTACAGCATCGCGCCCTCACTTTTCTCATCATTCTGCCACATGGTGATATCTAGTCTAACCCAGGACCATCCACCACTCTCTTATCTCTCTTCTCCATTTCTTCTTCTTACATTTTTAACCAAAACTTAAGTTGCTACTTTATCATGCAAGTAGAATAACAGACATGTTGGAACAACTCAACTCAAGGCCATTTATACAAACCCTAATATCGTTGGTAGCACTGAAACCTAAGTAAACAATCAACCAGCAAGCTACACTTCTTCCCAACCTATCATTACTAATACAAATATGGCAAAATTATTAGAGAGTGGAGAATATTTACCTTTCATATAAACTCAGTCTAAATATTAGACTTAAAGCAGAATTCACATAATCAAATATCCATGCTCCAAAGTGATTAATCACAAAATTGCACTAAGTAAATTTCACCACCTGAAACCTGCAGATAACTTCCTTCTACCATCTGCCATGCACTGGCAAATTTCATTTCCCCTACAAACTCCATTCACAAAGCTGCCCTCCCCGACTGAAAGACCACTCCCCACAAAAACAGCAAGTGACTAGTACTACTCTCAGACCAAATCCCCGAAGCCATACAGACAAGCTAAAATCCCATATAATAAATACAGATTTGTCAACTGTCCTTCATTCTAATGATATTAACACCACAGCAGACTAACACACAATTGCTGTCCTATTCCTCCATGAACTTTGCAGCCTTACTATAATAAGACTCATTATACACATCCAGCAGAAACAGATAACTAAAGAAATGCAAGCCTCCCTAAAACTCTGAGATCAACCATGCCAAACAGAAACTATCATCCCAACTCTGGTATCTGAAATAGATTCCTCTTTCTTACAGACCTAGCCAAAATCAGTCAGCTGTCACAAAACCTTCTCCCAGACCAGTCAATCCTCACTCTAATTCTATCAAAAAAAAAAAAACTCTCACTAATGGGTAGTTACAGTATGTGGCACCTTTCACCAAAGGTAACGGATTAAAGTAAAGTAATATACAAAAGATGGATATCCAGCAATCCTCTAATGAATTGTTGAATTTTTCCTGTCAAGATGCACTCCCCCAATCCATTACATAAGGCCATTCCATAAAGTAAGCAGGCCTACCTAGTCAAGCAAAGGAAGCTATATTGGTCCCTGTGGCAGCATTCTGTTGCTTGGATTGCAGACACCTTCTTGGGGAACAACAGTAAATTTCATATTAAATAATTTCCTTCAATGATGTAAAATCCTTTCCTACTCCCTGTGTAGCAAAACAAGTTCATCCCACTGATGGTGGCATTCTTTTGGGTGGACTGCAGGCACCTTCTATGAATATAAGGACTAAATACATATTAAAGAAAACTTAAGATTTCTCACACACTTTTGGTTGATGTACAACCAGCAAAGACATTTATCTGTTTATGCACCACCGCCTGCATATTGTAGGCTCTTAATAATGGCTACTAGAATGTTTTTTCTGTCCTCTCCTACATGTATCAAAAATTAGCATCTGGTGTGATTGTTCATGACTTGACACTTTGTAATTAAATATAAACACAAAAAACTACTGTTAAACTACGGGCTTTTTGCTTTCTCTTGCTCACTAATTGCAATTGCCCAAGAGAAAAAAAATGCTGCTAGAACTACCCTAAAGTTTACCACTTTCAGAAGCAGTTCTTTCAATAAAACAGAAGACATAATGGTCATGCAAATTGTTGGCCAGAACTCAGATATTTTTTTAGATGCAGAATGCTTGTATCAGGTTAGTGTGGGGGACATGGTGAAACTCTCTGATTGGTCTTGTGAACCTCTGTAATCCTAAACCTCCCTATTTTATTCCTTCTACTTCCATTACTATATAGGATGCCCTTTTTACATTTTCAAAGTCAGGAAGCACTCCATCAATGGCACTGGGTAGGGTGAGTTGAAGCTCATCTGTATATGTCGTTCATGTACAATTTTAGAGTTGGTTTCTACTCATGCTAGCAAGTTTGTTTTTCTATAACTGCCTGAGCTTTAGCTTCACAAAGTAGGACACAGACTTTGTGCCTTTCTAAGAGCATACAATATCTATTGCTATAAACATGGGCGCCCACAGGCAGGTGCAAGGGGGTGCACTTGCACGCCCCTGGAGCTGGCTGGCCGAGAAATTTATTTTATTTTAATTTAAAAAAAAGTTTTTTTTTTTAAAAGGGCGTTCCTCTTTATGAATGCCCTTTGCATCCATAGGCACCAGAACCACAGAGTGAGGGGGAGGGAGCCTTTTACAGCTGTAAGACCTAGAAGACCCATGCATGCATTGCACGCTAACGTAAATTCAAACACAAAAGTGCGCGGAGGTTGCCAGAGTCACAGTGATCCATTTATGCACTGCCATTTTTGTTTAGATGCAGGCTGAGGTAAGGATTTTTCTGCCAGAGAAGTGCTCTGTTTTGATTATTTATATACAGCAGAGGCTCCGTTTCTATCTCTGCAGACTGAAGTAAGGATTTTTTCAGCCAGAGAAGTGCTCCATTTTGTTTATTTGTATACAGCAGAGGCTCTATTTTGTTTATATACACACTATACTTAAATTTATGTTATTTATGAACAGTTAACAGGCTATAGGAAATTTGCACGTCACTTGAATGTTTTACATACATGAACATTTATGAGCGATATTTGTCACTCCAAACTCGTACTCATCACGAGGAACGTACCTTATGTGGGATCTTAAAACGTTCATGGTCCTCGAAGTTTCACACCGAAAAGGGTCTGTTACACATTCAGTGTTAGCAATTCTTTTAGCTGATACCCATTGTAAAAAGAAATAAATCATATTAATTAAAATATCTTGCTTATAAGTAAAAACAGCATATTTAACCATCCTATGTCCTTCTTAGCTGAAGTTGTTTGTAAGATCTTAGTTTGTGTTCCACATTATGATGGCTAATGTTCCTCATTTTGGAGATGGAAGGTTGAGAGCTATGCTCATTCTACCTTCAAAAACATAGACTAAAATGTCTGAAGCTCCGGTTGTTCTTAATTTATGTTGCTATGGGGTCAGCATCAGGATGGCATAGGGCTGAGTGTTAAAGTCTTGTGGAGAGAAACTTAAAAGTGTAAAGCAGTGTTTGATATAATCAGTACCAACTTAAAATGTAGGGGAAAGTTTACTTTTTAATTTTAGTCTGTAACAGAATCTTGCTGACATATGGATATGTCATAGAAATGCTCATATTTAGTCCGAAATGCTGAATATATGGCTTTGTGATTGTTGGGAAGTTTCCTTTTGCAGAATGATGCAAAGACCATTGCCGTTTTCTAATCGTTACTCATATCCTTGTTATTACTTCGGAATAATTATGAAATAATGTAATCTTTTTCTTGCTCCATTTAATGTGGATGAAGTGTAAGTGTTTTTCTTATATTTAACAGGCTTTAACAGCCCTACTTACATATTTACAGCCCTTTATGTAAGCCACACTGTTATTGTAAACATGAAGAACTAAGGAACAAGCTGTTGTCAATGCCCAGTCTTGGCTTGTGCTGTGCTGTTTTAGTTTATATGCAGGCAGACGTGCTCTGTTGTTTTTGGATTCATCTCTATGCAGACTCTGTTTACTAAGGTGTGTGTGTTAATCTCTATGCAGGCTTATGCTGGGTTGGTTTATGCACTGCTGTTTTAGTTTATGTGAAGGCAGAAGTGCTCTGTTTTTCTAAAGTCCATCGTGTTTGGATTAATCTCTATGCGGAGATTCCATTTACTAAGGGGCGTGTGTGTGTGTGTGTGTGTGTGTGTGTGTGTGTGTGTGTGTGTGTGTGTGTGTGTGTGTGTGTGTGTGTGTGTGTGTGTGGATTAATCTCAGTGCAAAGATTCCATTTACTAAGGGTGTGTGTGTGTGTGTGTGTGTGTGTGTGTGTGTGTGTGTGTGTGTGTGTGTGGATTAATCTCAGTGCAAAGATTCCATTTACTAAGGGTGTGTGTGTGTGTGTGTGTGTGTGTGTGTGTGTGTGTGTGTGTGTGTGTGTGTGTGTGTGTGTGTTTGTAAGAGGGAGAGAGGGGTGTATGGGGTGTCATACACTACAAATATCAAGATTTTTGCCTCATATTTTCAGATTGCTTCTCATAAAATTGTGTTATTTCTGGCAAATCACTGAAGACTGAAGTTGAGTTTTAGACTTCATATCCTCAGAAAATGCATACTAATGCAAACAGTTTTGTTCTATCCACTTTCTAAGGAGGTCGGGGGATGTATGTGTGTGACTCATACCTCTCAACTGTACAGATTTTCACAGAGGCTGAGGTATGTGTGTGTGTGAGAGAGACTGAAATGCCCTATTTAGAGTTAGCAGGTGGAATTTATTTTCAAGGAATTGTGAGCTTCAAGGGAAGAGAAGTTTACTACTGCTCATACTAAGTCTGCTTAAAATGTGCAACTGTTTTGTTTAGCAAATGGTATCACTATTGTGGTGAATTTCAAAACAGTCTTAGTATAGCAGCAGGTAGCATACTTGCATCTTGATGTACAGGGCTGTGGTTTATACTCCCACCGCATGTAGATTTGTATTTGAAGGGGGTGGAGTGCTGCAGTCCTGAGCATGTTCTCCTTTGGATGAGATGCCTAGTAACTATGAACCTGTGTTTCCGCTTGCCACTTATTCCTATTGCAATATACAAGCTTAGCATTTTTTAACTGTAACATAGGCAACTTATTGTTTAAGGGGAGCAGGCACTGAATTTGTAGATGAAACACTGAAATATAAAGCGGTTTTCTAGCAACAACCTCTCCATTAGTTTCATATCTCTTTAATGTGAAATTATTCAGATGACTTTTACTTCTGCAGAGATTGTGCAGCTTGACTGATATTGGTGGATTGTAATGATAGGTGTTTAACTGGCCTTTTATGGTTGAAATGTTCTGAATTGGGCAATTTGTCATTATTGGTTCATATGTTTTGTTTCATTGCTTACTGGAAAAAATGTTCAAAACTATAAAACACACTCTCTAAGTGGTGCTGTATTAACAAGGGATATAATTCAATTATTATATATTATAATTAATACAATCAGGAAGGTGAATCAAAGCAGTTATGCATGGTTCTGAAATATGAGCAAGGGGCCTATGATTTGAAAACAGTCCAAAGGTAAACTTAACCTGCCACTAGCCAGATGCATTTTCTTTGAATGTGGGTTTCAATGCTGTTTCAGTGAATGCAAGTTTAAAAGGTAGAGAAGTTTTAATGCTGTCTGTTTTCATTGTAAGACTATTGCTTTGTTTAAGTTTAGCAAATGTCTATCAGTGTTTGTGCTATAAAATAGAAAGTTACTAGGCTATTGGCCCTGAGGCCCTAAAATTTGAAATAAAAGTTGTAAATTAAAACCAAGTATCTGTAATCATTGTAGAAGTAAAGCATAAAAGAGTATGCACACGCGTGTGGAGGTGGTGGTGGTGCTGATGGGGATGGGGATGAGGTGGTGCTTTTAAGGGGTGGGTTTGGGGCAGTGCTCCAGGTTTGCACCCCCCCCCCCTGCAAAAAATCCTGCAGGCTCTCTTGGCTATAAATATCTCAGAATGATATTATATTCTATTATCATATATATATATATATATATATATATATATATATATATATACAGATATATATATATATATATATATATATATGTAAAATAATATATCTAATATATTCTAATTTCATTCATTTACATAGGGACAGTAGTTATTTTTTTGTGGGTTATTAAATGGAAGGACAGTTTTTATTATCTGCTACCTCTGGCAAGAACAGTCTTCTGTAATACAGACACAGAGCCCATTTAAATGGGTATCTGTGATAGTGTCCTGAGACTGCTGCTTAATGTAATTTTGAGTTCACTCTATTTTAGTTCAGGGTAAAGCATATGTAAAGATGTATTCAGGTTCTGATTATTCTAGGCCCTTTACTGTTTAACCTTGTCAATGGGATTTCCAAATGTGAGTGGGGTAGCTTTCATTATTACTATCAGAACATTTTAGTCTTTCTTTGTGATACAGACTGTTTCTTTAAAGCAGACAATGGAACTTGATGATATTGCTATAAGTTATGCCCATTTATTTAAATCAACTTACTCCTTCATAAATAGAGAATGCGATAACGTTTGCAACTCTTAGTGCCTTGACACAGAATAAATTCTTTTTGCTGAATTGTTGGCATCTTCTAGGGACACAATAAATAAATTTATATTAAATAAACAAACTGTCATATACTTTTTGGAAATGTACACTTTGCTACCACAGCTTGAAAAGTGGGTGGTTTTACACCATCATCTGCTTACTGCAATCCCTTAATATCAACTAATAAAAATCACCTCAAGCCCTACACACACACACACACACACACACACACACACACACACACACACACACACACTCACACACTCACACACTCACACACTCACACACTCACACACTCACTCACACAAACTTCCACTAAGACAATTAGAATATATCGTTAGTGTTTATGACCTGATCCTTTGTAGCTAAATACAAGCACCAAACAATTATTGTAAAAGTACAGGCTTTACTGTTATACTGACTTCCACAATTATCTACACCATTATCTTAACATTACTGTATGCAACTGGCTCCTTTACATCCATAGCAAATATTAGCACTTTTGCTTCTGAAACAGCTAGTACTGATAAACCATGCCAAATTAGAATACAACCTTGCAATTTTCCTCCAAATTTGCTAAACACAGTTTCCCTCCAACCAGAGGAAAATGTACTGTGAGACTAAAGTCACTCTCTAAGTACAGTATATTACATTGTATCTCCCTTTTTAAACTATTTGTAGTCTGAGAAATTAAGTAATACATTGACCCATAGGCTGCACATTCATCTACAATGCCCTTCATTACATCACACATTGAACTTAATATGCTTCAGACCCACTCTCCATAAAGCTTAACAAAATAAATCAAAATGCTGCAAACCCTTCCTCTCTGACATAAACAGTTATCTAACATTAAAACACACTTCTTTCACATAAACTAAGAAAAAAATTGCCATGTCAGTACCAAGTATTTTATGAACAGACTTGACTGTATTGAACAATGAATAATCCACTACAGTCCAGACATGCCAGCCATCAGTAAAGCATGGCTTAAAAGTAGCATTTGTCCTTAACAAATCTTAAAAACAACTACTATACCTAGCCAAACAATAGGCCAGGTCACAATAAATCTGGGAGTGGCGTGATGCTCCTAGTAAAGAAATCCATAAATTCCTACTTATTGCAAAATTTATTCAACCACCCAAATGGATATGGTATCCTTATCGATTAAATCATATGTCAAACTATTATTTGGAACAGTATTTATACTCTCAATAAATATAAAAATCTTTGACTCTATAATATTAGACCTTTTAAAACTTTGCAATATAAATGACAACAGTTTTAGTCAACTTCAACCTAACCTTGATGCCCAGCCATTTAAAGGAAACCAAATTAACACCTCTCACTTCCAAAACAGCCTCACATCTAAGAAATACTCCCATTGGAACTAACATTATCATAGAAAATTATTCCTGTGTTGATTTCATATAGTGTTCTCCAGAGTAAAAGAACTTGCCTGCTTTAGAAATAACTGTAGTGGCAACCTGCCCAAATTCCCCTCTCTGCCAGAGTCTCCTCCATCTTTCCACTAATAATTTATACCAAAACTACACATGAATCTAAACAGGATGCAGTACTTTCTGACATCTATACCACTGATTGCTCCATCCTCTATCAAAGGATGGATCTGAGTGATTCACTTTAGGTATTTATTTCACTCACTAATATGGTCCTTAACAAAACATTTCCCCAAGACAGGAAACATATTAAATCACACTGTTGTTCACAGTCATCTCCCAAACCAAAAAGAAAAAAAAAAAACTCTTAAAAGACAGAGGCAAAATCTGGAATCCTTTAAAATCCTCACATGGTCCATAGGTTCATAGGTGTGTACTAGGCTATTGGCCCTGGAGCCTTTACAAGCCTAGCCCATAGACATGCCCTGGTATCGTGCCACCGACATTAGTTTCCAGTGCCTCTGGAGTGATCCCCAGGGTGAACTTTCTATTACCCATCCACTCATCAAGATTTCTCTTGAAGACAGCGAGGTTATCTGCTTGACATGTATGGGAAGTCTATTCCAGAGCACAGGCAGTCTCTGGGTGAGGAACCTGTCCCTCCTGCATGTTCTGTTGATTGTGGTAATGAGGTTGAGGTTTCTGGAGCCTGTGGTGTGGAGGGATTGGGATTTCTTTAGATGTAGCATTTCTAACAGAGCTGGGCCAGACATGGCTTTGTAAGTCAAGCAAAGATCGCCTCTAAGTAGGCGATATGAGACAGAGAATAGCTGGAGTCTTTTGAGTCTGTCCATTTAGGACGTGTTTAATGCCTAGGATCCTCTTCATGCGGTACTTCTGTGGCCTCTCCAGCTGTTGCAGGTGTCTAATGAGGTATATGCCAGATGGGGCATTATACTCAATGACTGGTCTACTGAGGGAAGAGTAGAGAGAGATGGTGACCTCTTTCTTCCTGGATGCAAAACCATTGGTAATGAAATGTGCTACATAGAAGGACTTTATGACCACAGTGGCAATGTGGTGGACGAAGGAGAGGTTGCCGTAAACCTGCTTCCCCAGTTCTCTTATAATGCCTTCAGTGTTCAGTGGGCTCCCATCAATGTGGTAATTAGTAGGAACTGCATTTTTACCAAAGGGGATGACAAATGACAACACATTTTTTGGCATTAAGCTTAAGGCCATGGTTTCGACACCAGTCATTGGTCTCAGTGAGGCCTTTCTGTAGGATGTCTGCATCACTTGGGGAGTTAATAATGGCTCCCAGTTTGCAGTCATCTGTGAACTTGGTCAGCCAGAGTCCCCTTGTGTTGGCTTGGAGTTCTGAGAAGTAGATGCCAAACAGGAGAGGACACAGGACCAATCCCTGTGGGACTTCACTCATAACTGGTTGCAGTCTGACTTGGAGTCTACTACTTTCAGACTGTGCGTTCTATCTGTGAGTCAATTTGCAACCCACCTAGTGATATAGGGTTTGATGCCTAGTTTGGTGAGTTTATCAATAATTCCTCAGTGAAGAATGGTATCAAAAGCCTTGGTCAGATCGAGGTAGACTATATGCACTGCCTTACCTTCATCCACAGCCCTGGTGATTGACTCAAAGAAATCAACCCAGTTGACCAGGCGTGATCTCCTTTTCACAAAGCCAAATTGCATGGGGTCTAGAGTTTGGAGATTTCCTATATCTTTGTTAATCAGGTCCATGATGATGCACACCATAGCTTTACATATCAGACTCATCAGGCTAAGGCTCATAACTCCTATCTAAATCTTAGACAAAAGTCCAAATTTGAAATTAAAGTAAAATCTTCCTATCTACATACCATGTTCTGAAGTGCTGCCTCCCAGCCATAAAATTTCGGGAAGATAATGAACGAGATAGCATACTTTCGTTTTAGCAGGCTATCCCCACTGTTAACTAAACCTACTAACCAAGTCACAGGAATGCCTGTTTCTCCCAACCTCATCCTCCAAATGTTCCTACCCAGTCACAAACTTCCATCTCTCCAAGGACCCTTGATCTCTACCAAATGTCACTCCCTTCAAGGACTTTTGAAACTAATCCTTTAGGCCCAGCTTTCTACTTTCAAGAAATTTTATTTAGAAAGGTCTGCTAAAGCTAGACATCAAAATTAACCCAAACCATTGAACAATTCCCCTGCATTCTTAAGAACACGCACCAGATCTCTCAAAAACATCTTTAACATTTTTCTGACTCCAGGTACTTTCCTCCTACAACTTAAACACATTATTCATAATTCTTATCGCTAAAATCACTATCCTTCCAGTCCACAGGATTCCTGGCCAATATCAGCTCTTCGCCCTATCATCAATATATTAAAGAACCTAGTTTATATTTATGTCTTTGACCATCTCATTAATTACACGCTTCTAACTAATGTCCATCATGAATTTTGAAATGGCCCCAACACTGCAATTTACACAGTTACAATTTACACATCAATGGAAATAGATGGCTAACTGCCACTGTATGTGTGTGTAATATATATATTTATATATATATGTAGTGCACCCGCAGGTGTAGCTGAATAGTGTACGGGTTCCTTCCTACCTGACTCTGCTGACACCCCTATTTACACCCAACACACCAAGGTTGCAAATAATAATAGATTTTATTTTAGATGGCAACTCTAGTCTTAACAGGCAACAGCACAGTAGCAAACAAATTATTGCAGTAGCACAAAGTTTAGCAATAATACAATATGAGGTATACATACAGTGAAATTGCACCTCCCAGAACTCAATGAGAGGTCTTGTCATTCAAATATGTGCAAAAATGCAATGTCATTAAGCAGTAAAGATTCTATAATGCAACAATACTAACAGCAGCTATAACCTTGATCAGTTCTAATCAGACCAAACTGTGAAAACACTCTGTTATACCCTGTTCACTGGCCAGTGACTACTTACAGTCTTAATGCCGGCATGATGGGGCCCGAAGTTGGAGCTCATACGAAACCTGGGTGTTTGTAATCCACAAAGCATTTAAGGGGAAACCCACACTGTGGGGTGAGTAACATGAGATCCACAAAATGACAGCCAGTACTATTTCAAGATAAAGCTAAACAGTTCCATTTCAGAAAAGGAAAAAGGAAAAAGGGAAAAGCCTAGGCCCACAGTCCCAGTCAAAGCTATAGCACAATCTTATGAAAGTATAAAATGGCGGCCAAAGTCTCTCACCACTTTGTCAATAATATTCGGGATGTCAGGCACCGCAGTTCCACTAATGAGAAGTGTAGAGATCACCCAACAGCTGTCTTGTAATTGAAAATGGTTTCTTTATAATAGGCCCAACAGCATCCCTGTCCTTGCTGATCAGATGCAGGCGTGGGACTACTGGTTCCAGACTTCTCTCCTGATTCCACAAATCACCATCAACCAGGTTTTCCAAGGAGGGAAAAACACAATCTGCAACCTTACTTCCCTCTCCCAGACACTAGACACATCTGGTTTTAATGCAAGGCCACTTATTCCTTCACCCTGTGTTTCAGTCTGATCTCTTTCACTTTCATTTCTCTCTTTTATATCAAATGTAAAGGAGCTCCACCTTGTGGTGTATCGGAAAACTGCAGTCTGATAACCATACAGCCATACAGTGAAATACAGTGGGAGCTATATATATACATATTTATGTATATACATATATATATATATGTATATGTATATATATGTATATACATATATATACACATATATACATATATATATATATATATACATATATATATATATATATATATATATATATATATATATATGATGTGCCTTCAAAAATGTGACCTACCAAATCTTATACTAAAGAAGCTTGACAGTATAGACTTTGTTGTTAACCCAGTAAGCTGGTTCACAAATTACCTGACAAACAGAAGCCTTTAAATTGCAAGCTGGCACTACCTCAACTGCTGGGGACACCATTGCAACTAGTATCCCTCAGAAATCATATTATGTGCTCAGTATTCTTTTCACTATGCATTAATGGCATTAACTCAATTTCACCTTCAGCTACCATAATCTTTAATGCAGATGATATTATTCATCATGGAAAGAGAACTTATCTTTTGTCAATGGTCATCTCCAAAATTAAAAAAAAAAAAAAAAAATTCTTAAAAGACAGAGGCAACATCACAAAGGCACTTCATAGGTGAATACATACAGTGTAGTTAGCTGCCCATTTCCAATTATGTGTAAACAGTAATGGCATAAATTGCAGTGTTAGGGGCATTTCAAAATCTATGATGGACATTAGTTAGAAGCGTGTAATTAATGAGATGATCAAAGGCAAAAATACTTACAAAGATGCTTCTCAAAGTTCTTCCATTAACTGCCTAACTCAGTATCAGTGTATCAAAAAAAGTCCAGTTGTGCAAGGGCGCCCGCAGGCAGGTGCAAGGGGGTGCAATTGCATCCCCCTGGAATGGGCTGACCGGGAGAAAAATACATTGTGATTTGCGTTCTGTTTTATTTATATTTTTTGTGTTCTTCTTTAACAACGGTCCTGCTAGTCTGGCCCCATAATTTTTTTGTGTTCTTTAAGAACGGTCCTGCTGGTCTGGTCGCATCACTTCTGTGCATCCAGATGCCCAGTTCTTCTGGTCGCATCACATCTGTGTGTGCAAACGTCCTGTTCTTCCTGTCTGCCCGTGCTATTTGAAATTGTTTCTTTTCCTGTCTGCCCGACCGCGTTATTTGGAAATCACAGAGAATTTACAAGTAGATTATATTTGCTGCACAGGCATTATGAAGTAAGTGTATAAGGGAATTGGGAAGGAATTTACTATGATTAGCTGCAGTCTGCAGAACTTATGAAGTAAGGATGTGTGTGTGTGTTTGATTGCTGCACAGATGTTGTGAAGTAAGGGTGTGTAAGGATATAGGTTGTACAGCTGGTGTTTCTCCTTATGGTGTTTCTCCTGATGCTCCAACCAAGTCGGGGACCCTGTAGTAAAATTATTACTAGTTATAACATCTTTAGATCAGTGTCTCCTGTGATAGACAGATAACTGGTTTTACCTGTGTGTGATCAAAGCATACTTTTTTGGTTCACTGTTTATTAAAATTTAAATATTGAAAGTATTGAGCCAAAAACTAAAAAAAGTATATATCTTTGTTTGCAAGGGGCAAGCCCCCTGCACATCCATCATGTGGATGGCTCTGTCTCACATCCTACTAAATTATACATACCATCTCCACAGATACACCACAGTGGAGAAAATTGCAAAAACCCTCCAAAAGAACTCACCTGGGTCAGACTCACTGTAACATTAAATATTAGAACTGAAGGCACTCAACCACCACTGCTTTAACCACACGTAGTAAGCAGATACTGCATGCCTTCCTTGGGAGGTAGTACTACTGTAGTTCAGTAGTTATAAGAACTCCTCTGGTTCCGACTCACTGTAACACTAATATTAGGACCGAAGGCACTCGACCACCACTGCTTTAACCACACGTAGTAAGCAGATACTGCATGCCTTCCTTGGGAGGTAGTACTACTGTAGTTCAGTAGTTATAAGAACTCCTCTGGTTCTGACTCACTGTAACACTAATATTAGGACCGAAGGCACTCGACCACCACTGCTTTAACCACATGTAGTAAGCAGATACTGCATGCCTTCCTTGGGAGGTAGTACTACTGTAGTTCAGTAGTTATAAGAACTCCTCTGGTTCCGACTCACTGTAACACTAATATTAGGACCGAAGGCACTCGACCACCACTGCTTTAACCACACGTAGTAAGCAGATACTGCATGCCTTCCTTGGGAGGTAGTACTACTGTAGTTCAGTAGTTATAAGCAAACATGCTTCGTTTTTGTTGGTTTGCTTTTGCAATGGAGAGCACATGAAATGGCACTTTACATGTTCTGAACACAGCTACTATAACTGTACCTCAAGCATATATTTCTGCTGGAAAAATAACAGAGAAGTTTAAGGTTATGAGCTGACAATGAGTTTCATGCTTCTGCTTGCATACTGTGCAGTATAAAAGAAAGTATTTAACTAGGCAGTGTTCCCGGAATTCCTACAAAAAGAGGTATTTGTGATGAGTAGGTTTGCCCAGTTAACCAGTCAAATAAATAAAAAAGTTTAGAGCTCAAGAAAGCTGTTGTTATTGCTCTTTAGCACAGAGAAATAAAGTCCTGACTGTAGCCCAGATGACATGGGATCAAAAAGTAATTTGGGCATTGGAGGAGCCTGTGGCAGAGGTTGGGGGAAGTGAGAATGATTGATCAAATTTGGCTTTCTAATCCTGGAGGGAAGGTGGCAATCTAAACACCTGAATGAATGATCTGTTCCTGTTTATTTTAGGCTTTGTCCAGATTTCTTGCACTAAGAAGTTGAGGTGTGTGTGTGAGAGAGAGAGAGACAGACAGAGTCAGAGAGAGAGAGAGAGAAGCCCTAGTTTAGATCTAGCAGGTGGAATTCATTTTCAAGTGCATTTTCAAGGAATTGTGAGCTTCAAGGGAAGCAAAGGTTACTGCTGCTCATGCTAAGTCTGCTTAAAATGTGCAATGGTTTTGTTTAGCAAATGGTATCATTACTGGGGAATAGAATTTTAAGGCAGTGTTAGTACAGCAGGTAGCATACTTGCACCTTGATGCAACGGGTTGCAGGTTCTATTCCTACAGCATGTACATTTGTATTTTAAGGGGGATATGGTTCTGGAGTCCTTAGTATGTCCTCCTTTGGATGAGACACCTAATAACTATGAACCTGTTTTTCAGCTTGCCACCCATTCCCTATTGCAATATACCAGCTTACCATTTCTTTTAATGTAACATAGGCAATTTATTCTTCAAGGGCAACAGGCACTGAATTTGTAAATGAAATACTAAAATATAAAGTTGTTTTCTAGCAACAACCTCTTCATTGGTTTCAGATTTCTATAATGTGAAATTATTCAGATGACTTTTACTTCTGCAGAGATTCTGCATATTTATTGATATTGGTGGATTGTATGACAGACGTTTGAGTGACCCTTTATGGTTGAAATGTTCTGAATTGGGCAGGTTGTCATTACTGGTTCATGATTTGTTTCATTGCTTAAAGGAAAAATGTTCAGAACTATAAATTTAAAACATACTCTAACAAGTGGTGCTGTATTATACAAGGGATATAATTAAATTATTATATAGTATAATTAATACAGTCAGGAAGGTGAATCAAAGAACTTTTGCATGGTTCTCAAAATGTGTGCAAGGAGCCTATGATTTGAAAACAGCCCAAAGGTAAACTTACCCTGCCACTGGCCAGATGCATTTTCGTAGAATATGGGTTTCAATGCTGTTTCAGTGAATGTGGATTTCAAAGGTAGAGAAGTTTTAATGCTAAGTCTGTTTTCATTGTAAGAGTATTGCTTTGTTTAGGTTTAGTATATGTCTATCAGTGTTTGTGCTATAAAATTTGAAATAAAAGTTGTAATGAAATCCAAATATCTGTAATCATTGTAGAAGTAAAACAGTATGCACACTGAGAGATTTGAAAGTGTCTATGGCAAATGGGGAGAAATATCCAGGTAATGGGACACTGGAATGGCTGCGTAGGTGGGTGGGGGCTGCATAGGTGGAGGGGGTGGGGCTGTGTTGGTGGAGGGGGTGGGGCTGTGTGGGCGGGGCTCTGGGTTTACACCCCCCTGAAAAAAATCCTGTGGGCTCCCTTTCAGTTGTGGTATTTGGTATCCAGCAGAAGCTTTGTAAAATCAGCCCAGTCTGTATAAAGACCCCAAGCAATAATAGTATAAAAATAGTGCTGTAGTTTAAAAGTAACTTACACTTATACATTTCCAGAGTCACCTCCCAATTTCCCCATCTCAGACCACCTAATCTCTAAAGCCAGAAAAGCTTTTATAATAAAAATAAGTATTCCTGCAATCAATTATACCCTCCAACGTATATTTAGCAAGCAACACATACCATATTCAAACTATGTAAAATGTGGTTTATAAATGTATTAGTCTTTCTACTAGACTTGACCATCACTCCAGCACTTTACAAGAGGCTAACCGGCTACCGATCATAGCTTGTTCCAGCTCCATTATTATCAAAAATAGCCTTTAAACTATTTTTTGCTTATCTTTGCCCCATGTTTGTGTCAGCCATCAGCCCCTTTCGGACAAATGGCCCATTTTTTTCCTGGGACCAGGGGTCAGTTGAAAGGAGCTATCATGTAGACAGACATCCTTGGTGGTGCGACATGTTTTTTTTAATTTTTTGCCCTATCCTTCCTTGTGACTACCCAGCGACAGCCCACTAATGGGGTGTGCAATTGGAATTAGTGTTACCCCAACCCTCACTTCTGCAACGAGAGTAAGATTAGAGGACTGTTCTACTCATCCATAAGAGACATCTTCAAGTAATTTCTTTAGTCTCCAGTAGGAAAATCAACTCACACACATATGCCCTTGAGTACTCCCCCTTTATATAAAGATGGGCACCTCCACCCTCACCACCTGTGGAAAACAACTACTCTGTACTATAAGTAAACCTGAGATTAAATCCAACTCCATACTCTTTTCAAACAGGACAGCAACAAATTCTACTAATGCCATTTGAGCCTGTCCCAAAAGGAGAAGAGCTGCAGTAATATAGCTCCATCAGATTGGAACAATTTGCTCCCAACTTTAGGAAAATTGCTGATTCTAAACATTTTAGGCAAAGAGTCCTTGATTACAATAAGTACGGGTATACATGTTTCATAGACAAAAGCTAATACAACCAACATTCATATATTACAATGAAACTGGAACACTCCTTCTATATCTTTAATTACACTTAAGAAAATAATATTTAATTATATAAATAGGAATTTAGGTATAAAAGACTACTAGCTCATTAAATTCCATTGTTTTTCCAGACCTTAGAAAACTTGGTAATATGACTAGAAACTATATCATACATGAACTGATCAAAATAGGTGGAGTTACCACCAAAAAGAGGCAAGTCACCAGCAGAGTCCTCCAGGCTTCCATGCTGGACCTTCTCTTGTTTGGCATCTAATTTTCTAAAATAAAAGCCAATTCCAAAGGACTCTGGTTGAATAATTTTGCAGATGATGCAAGGAGCACTCATTGAATCTCCAAATGACTTAGCCATCCTGCAGGAAGGTTTCTTTCAAATAAATAACTGCTGTCAAAATCCTGGTCTGAAACTGAATGCCAAAAAATGCATTATTGCATCCTTTGGGAAGTCATCTGCCTCAGGAAACTACTATTTAACAATAAGCCCATAAGATTTGACCCAGTTGTTCGAGATTTGGGAACTTATGTGGGCAGTGACCTAACTTTTGAACAAAATTTGTTTATTGTTTTAAGAAAGTCGTTCTATATTGCACAGCTTACAAACAAAGGGATTGGGTGTAGATCTAGGGATGTCATTGTCCCCCTCTACTCAACCCTCATTAGGCCAGTCATTGAATATAATGCTCTCTTTGGCATGTATCTGTCCAGACACATGTAACAACTGTAATGCCCACAGAGATACCTTACTAAAAGGATGCAAGGCCTAAACAACATGTCCATGTCCTACATGGGCTGACTTAAGACCCTCTCTCTATACTTGGCATCTTATTGACTGCTAAGAGCTGACCTGTATCTGGCATACAAGGCATCCTCTGACCCATTACTGATGGATTTACTGAAAAGCAGCAAGTCAAATGGCATCAGAAATACTCGGTCTAGGGATCTAAACTTTTTCTGCAACATCAACAGTATGGTTTGGAAGGACATATATATTTTGCAGAGGATGTCACTCCTTTGGAACAGACTTCCCATCCACATAAAACAAAGTTTATTCCTGTCTATTTTCAAGCATGACTTAGATCTATGGATGGGAAACAGAAACCTTACCCCGGGACTGCCTCCTATACTACTACTTGACAGATGTCTCTCCTAAATGCTTTATCCCATGCATGGGTCACCTCAAATTATCTATGGTATGATCTTGGCTATTTTCATTTGGGGTCATATATAATTATCAACCATGGGATGGGTAAGGCCAATCTATAACCAAATGGGACAGGTTATTTTGAGTACAAAAAGGGAAATGGACTAGGCTTTAAATGGCTCTCAAGGGCAGGTAGCCAAGTACTTACCTATGAACCTATGGCCATGGGACTGGCTATTAATGTAAATCTAATAAAATTGCTGTCTTTATTCAACTATCTAAAGTACCACATGTAGCTGAAGTTAGAAGATCATTTTCTGTTAGTACTGATTTTTTTGCTGCATGTCGACAATTGTTTATACTAATTAATTTTAACAGGTGTCATTTATCCCTTTGTATGTCTTTGAATTACTCAGTTATCTGTGAAACTGTGCAGTTGTATGCACTAATGTGATATTAATGTCTGTAAACTAGTGTTTTATTGTGATACTCTGCAGTTGTATGCACTAATGTGATATTGTCTGTAAACTAGTGTTTTATTGTGATACTCTGCAGTTCTATGCACTAATGTGATATTAATGTCTGTAAACTAGTGCTTTATTATTATATCTAAACTAATGCCATTTGAGCCTGTCCCCAAAGGAGAAGAGCTGCAGTAATATAGCTCCATCAGATTGGAACCATTTGCTCCCAACTTTAGGAAAATTGCTGATTCTAAACATTTTAGGCAGAGTCCTTGATTACAATAAGTACGGGTATACATGTTTCATAGACAAAAGCTAATACAACCAGCATTCATATATTACAATGAAACTGGAACACTCCTTCTATATCTTTAATTACACTTAAGAAAATAATATTTAATTATATAAATAGGAATTTAGGTATAAAAGACTACTAGCTCATTAAATTCCATTGTTTTTCCAGACCTTAGAAAACTTGGTAATATGACTAGAAACTATATCATACATGAATTGATCAAAATAGGTGGAGTTACCACCAAAAAGAAAAGCGTCACCAGCAGAGTCCTCCAGGGTTCCGTGCTGGGCCTTCTCTTGTTTGGCGTCTAATTTTCTAAAATAAAAGCCAATTCCAAAGGACTCTGGTTGAATAATTTTGCAGATGATGCAAGGAGCACTCACTGAATCCCCAAATGACTTATTCATCCTGCAGGAAGGTTTCTTTCAAATAAATAACTGCTGTCAAAATCCTGGTCTGAAACTGAATGCCAAAAAATGCATTATTGCATCCTTTGGGAAGTCAGCTGCCTCAGGAAACTACCACTTTAGCAATAAGCCCATAAGATTTGACCCAGTTGTTCGAGATTTGGGAACTTATGTGGGCAGTGACTTAACTTTTGAACAAAATTTATTATTTTAAGAAAGTCATTCTATATTGCACAGCTTACAAACAAAGGGATTGGGTGTAGATCTAGGGATGTCATTGTCCCCCTCTACTCAACCCTCATTAGGCCAGTCATTAATATAATACTCTCTTTGGCATGTATCTGTCCAGACACATGTAACAACTGTAATGCCCACAGAGATACCTTACTAAAAGGATGCAAGGCCTAAACAACATGTCCATGTCTTACATGGGCTGACTTAAAACCCTCTCTCTATACTTGGTATCCTATTGACTGCTAAGAGCATGCAAGGCATCCTCTGACCCATTACTGATGGATTTATTGAAAAGCAGCAAGTCAAATGGCATCAGAAATACTCGGTCTAGGGATCTAAACTTTTTCTGCAACATCAACAGAATGGTTTGGAAGGACATATATATTTTACAGAGGATGTCACTCCTTTGGAACAGACTTCCCATCCACATAAAACAAAGTTTATTCCTGTCTATTTTCAAGCATGACTTAGATCTATGGATGGGAAACAGAAACTTTACCCCGGGACTGCCTCCTATACTACTACTTGACAGATGTCTCTCCTAAATGCTTTATCCCATCCATGGGTCACCTCAAATTATCTATGGTATGATCTTGACTATTTTCATGAGGGGTCATATATAATTATCAACCATGGGATGGGTAAGGCGAATCTATAACTAAATGGGATAGGTTATTTCAAGCACAAAAAGGGAAATGGACTAGGCTTAAAATGGCCCTCAAGGGCAGGTAGCCTAGTATTTACCTATGAACCTATGGCCATGGGACTGGCTATTAATGTAAATCTAATAAAATTGCTGTCTTTATTCAACTATCTAAAGTACCACATGTAGCTGAAGTTAGAAGATCATTTTCTGTTAGTACTGATTTTTTTGCTGCATGTCGACAATTGTTTCTACTAATTAATTTTAACAGGTGTCATTTATCCCATTGTATGTCTTTGAATTACTCAGTTCTCTGTGAAACTGTGCAGTTGTATGCACTAATGTGATATTAATGTCTGTAAACAAGTGTTTTATTGTGATACTCTGCAGTTGTATGCACTAATGTGATATTAATATCTGTAAACTAGTGTTTTATTGTGATACTCTGCAGTTCTATGTGTGCGCAGCAGTGCATCAGTCTACATTGCTGTAATCCAGTTTACTGCTTGGTTTTATTGTGATACTGTGCATTACTGCTTGGTTTTATTGTGATACTGTGCATTATTATGTTTTTTCTAATTCTGTACAGCTTATTCATCCACTGAAATATTACATAAGAGAGAACTCCTCGCCTCCCTCGCTAACTACCAAGCAAGAGCTGGTCAATAAGCACAATCAGGAGAGATTATAGAGGCAAGGTAAAACTGCACTGAAAAACACCTCATTACAGGCTCATTAACATATTTCTGAATCAAACACTATGCTGTCACATCTAACCACGTTAGTGTTTGCCTTAGCAGCTCATGCTGAACATTAGCAAAGGCAGCTCCTCCCCACACACACTCACATTCAAAAATCCAGGAAGATACAGACACACACACCCAAACACACACACACACACACACACACACACACACACACACACACACACACACACACACACACACACACACACACTCTCTCTCTCTCCAAGACATTCCCACATATGAGCATGTCACCAAACAAAGCCCCCACACTTGCTCACACTCACAGAAATGCACACATTTAATCAGATTCATTCATGCTCATACATACTTTTCAGACACACTGACACATTGCAATATTTTGACAGTGTTCACTTTTTTTCTCCTGGAACATAATTTTTACTAAGGTGAATGATTAAGCAAATCAGGAGCTGCGAACATTTTTAGGAGAGAGATCAGATGGCTTATTAGCCTTAGCATGTGGCTTCTGCAGCAAGATTGCTCTCCAGGATAAGGCCCCCAGCAGGAGAAACATCAGAGGCAGAGCATTCTCTGAATCAGAAAGGCTTACTGCAATATGGAAACCTTCTAAGATAAAGCGTTTGCATCGCGGTAAGCATTTCTGAATCCCCCCAACGGGTATTTTCACTCTCCTTCCGTAATACTTTGTATTTCTATGCAAGATGGTTTGTGTGTATATAAAACTCTAACTAGCTCAGTTGTAAAACTCTGTGCTGTTGTGCCTAGGTCATGACTGTAGAGGACCATGGGGCCAGTCCACCTACTCAGCTAACAAAGAAAATAAATAAATAAAAATGGCAAGTTACTATGGTGCCATGAGATAAAAGGTTTGTGTAATTATAAAAGCTGCACACAGGATAGTGTAATGCTTCTCTGTCTCTGACTAAACTACAAAGCACCACACTTTTGATATAAGGCTTAAAGTTTAATACAAATGTAGTTAATAACCCTGAAAGCCATACCTTGCATTTACAATATGCTGAGACAGTTAAACAGTGTTTTTTTCTCAAACAATGTTTGCCTTCACTTCTGTGTGATTTTGAAAATATCAAGTTAAAAGTTGCAGTTACTTCAAATCTGTATTTAATGTTGATTTGTGCAACATCCAGCGTAAAGAGACACTTTTAAAAAATAATTCTGAAATGCATTACTAAGACAAAGGCCCCAGAGGATATTCTGACACATTTCAAAACAGATATAAAATTGTATAGATTTGTTATATTGGAGACAACACATTCAGTGGAAAAGTATATATACATTAAATTAGCTTTTAAATGACAGCATGGGAAACATCTAAAAAAAAAAAAGGACATGGCTGGCATCTGGAATTCTTGCTAAGCTGAACTAATAAAAAAATGAGATACTCTACTGGGAATCTAATGACCAAATATGAAGTGTTTTTCATCATACACTGTATAAAGTTGTACAAAGAATGCACAGAGTTATCACTGACAAAAAACATATTAAGACAATAACAAAGTAATTTCTAGTTCATAAACTATCAGAATTTTTCAGTAAATGTGATCAACAATACAACAATGATGCAGCAAAAGAGGAAAATATAGGTTAATGTTACAAACTGGATTCTGCCTCTACGCTGTGAAGTAGACATGTATCACCAAAGAGAATATATGTTTTTTTAACTATTATTTTTAATGCAATAATCTCAATGTTTGTATCTGGGACAGATCATTTTATAAAGAAATGCACAAAATTAAGCTAGCAACATTTTTCTAATCTGCCATCTACAAAGACATGTATCTTGCAACCTGTCAAAAGATTTTGATATTTTCTCACTGTGCTGATTGAAGATGTCGGTTCCTAATGTTGACTAACATGGTTCTTACTGTCGTTACAAATAGGACTGTACTAGTGTTTCAGTGACCTCATTAAATTTAACAGTTAGTAAAATGTAAAAAATAATCAGCCTGTCAGCGTTTAATACATTGTTGTTATTCCTGGCAAGCTGCTCAATTTGCCATGTTTGCCATCTGTTTGCTAATCAAAAGGAATTACACAGTTATCAAAAATACATTTACTATCTACTTAGCTTGGTTAACTAGTCAATTTGATTTTATTAACTGCCACTTTCTTATTTGGAAAAGGGTCTTTTTATATTCAATTTTGCTCCTGCAGTGTCTTATTTGCAAGTAGGTCTTCCCACATTTAGATTTCTGCGAGTAAGTCAACTAATTAGTATGTCAGTCTGTTATCTAGCAAACTGATATCATGTCAAGTATTATTACAAACCAGTGACTAAAGGTGTTAACAACCATTTTCCAAACCACTGACTAAAGATGTTAACAACCTTATTTCAAACCAAAGACTAAAGATGTTAACCTTATTTCAAACCAAAAACTAAAAGTGTTAACAACCTTATTTCAAACCAAAGAATAAAGATGTTAACAACCTTATTCCAAACCAGAGACTAAAGATGTTAACAACCTTATTCCAAACCAGCAACTAAAGATGTTTACAACCTTATTTCAAACCAAAGACTAAAGATGTTAACCTTATTCCAAACCAGAAACTAAAGATGTTAGCAGCCTTATTACAAATCAGAGACTAAAGCTGTTAACAACCAAAAACATCATTATTAATAATTAAAAAACTTTGCTGTCACTCACGTAACTGTGCTACAGGCTACCCTGGATTCATTCCTGTATCATTGATTATCAAAGACAGCCAATATTGCACAAACTGCCCAAACTACTAATGACCTTCCTCAGTAATTAATTTCCTAATTGTTTTTCTTCACTTTCACCTTTATTCATTCCCCTGCCCACAAGACATCTTCTAGTATATGCCATGCCTTCCTCCTTCCCCTTGCACTTTAGATCTGTTTGGTGGCATGTAATTGATATGCTCATGATAAATTTCCTGAAAACAGCCTGGTTGTCTCTGACTTTCTCCTACTACAGTTTACCATGTTAGGCAAAGATTACATAGTGCTTCCTTTCCATAACATTTTTAAACTCTGACACATATTGAATGTGTTAAAAACAAAACTTATCAGGCCTCACCCAAAGGTCCTGCCTTCCAAACTGCCATCAGATTTTAGACCCATTTCTATTCAGCCCACCCTTGGAACAAGTCTAGAAAAGTTATCCACACCTAAATTAGATCATGCATTAAAATTATATCTTTCCATACACCAGCATGGCTTCTGGTTCAGTAGGAGCATAATAAATACCCTCTAATCCCTCACTGCTTGCATTCTATTCATATGGATAAAGGCAGCCTCCCGGGGCAGTATCGATAGACCTTACCAAAGCTTAAGATTTGTGCACCATTAACTTCATTAGAAAAGTTTCTCAGGATCAGGCTTAAGAAAAAATCCCATAGATCCTTCTCAGTGAAAACAGGCAGTTCCTTATCCAAACTATGTGAATTCCTCTTATCATCCCTCAATAACATATATAACTATACCAAACCATGCACACAGTTGAAACAAACACAGATAAAGCTCATTGTGAATGCTTTAAGGAATTAAGGGGTACCTAAATGATACTAAATTTCAAGAAACTCCAGCCTCTTCAAATCTTCCTGGTGATATACACCATGAACCAACATTCTGTTAGCTATTTTGTATGAATTGTAATGGGGCATTCCTGACAGTGACATAACTGGCTCTAGGTGATGGTTACTGTTGATGTGACTATCCAACCCCGTGTGCAAAAATGGGAATGGATGGATACATAGATTCAATAATAATGTCTGTGTCAACATTTTTTTCTCTAACTCTGATCTGTATTATATTGAATAGAGCTAATAAAGGCTATATTTAGAATCATGGAGAGTTTTAATGACATCTGTACAACAGGACTGGCCTTAAGTGAAATGACACCTTAAAAAAGGACCCCATACTGCTTTGCACTACCATATGCCCCCCACATCCCCCAGTACACCCCTGGTTCCCCCCATCATGACCTCCCCACAATATCCAAATTACTTTTTTCCTCAGATTTTATCTTACTGTTCAGCATTTTCCTGCATGCTTTCAACAAGCCATAAATGGGCCTTCATTTCAAACTGCCATAACACTTCAGACCCCTTTCAATTAAGCCCAGCCTTGGAACAATTCTAGAAAAGTTATCCACATCTAAGTTAGATCCTGTATAAATATAGTTCTTTTTCAAACCTTTCAGTCCAGTGATGGCCTGAACAAAAATAATGACTGAAGAAAGAAATTCAGTCTTATTCTTCAACTTTGTGTTTTCCTACATCATTTCAAGCTACCCTAAGTGTCCAAGAGTGCACTGTAATAATAAAACCAGCTCACAAAGCTTGTGTTTTTAGATACAAACACCTTGTATCTTAAAATGTAGTCTTTCCATTTGGTGACTCGAGCAAGTTTTGGTTTTTATTGTTGCATTTGTTTTACTATGTTCATCTTTGTCCACTGAGCATCCTCTCATTAGTGCATTGTAATAACCTTGGAATAAATAATCAAAGTAAGCCAGGATGTGGGGGCCCCTAATCCCCCAAAATCTATAGGTTTATAAATGCTCTAGGTTGCATTTAAAGCTATTTTCAAACCTTTTGATACAACAACAAAAGCTATGAGCAAGGAAAGAAGAAATAAGTTGTGTCTGACAAAATAGCTGCTCACAATAAACTGAGAAGAAAAATGCTTGTGAAGATGCATAAATCATATCTGGAAAAAGTGAACACGTACACGCACACACCCACACACACACACACACAAACACACACACACACACACACACACACACACACACACACACACACACTCACCTCAAAAAATGCAGTCACTTTTTGTGTATCCTTCTGGTGTTACGATTGGGATGAAGGCACACATGGGCATACTTACCCATTTCAACTGGCTGCTGTAAGACATATACACTGCATGCCTCCTTGCCTCCTTATCCATAAAGGCAGCCATATTCTGTGTATCACTCTGATGTCAGACTGGAACGAAACTGAAAAAGTAAATAGAAGACAGTAATATATTACAGTTTGTTGCTGTCAGGTGCATATAACAGCATGCCTCTCTCTCTCGCTCTCTCTATATATATATATATAGAGAGAGAGAGAGAGAGAGAGAGAGAGAGAGCCTGTTGTTTTATTGTGAGGAAACTGAAAAAAAGAAAACAAAAATTAAAAAAACATAATAAACACTACACAGGGATTGTTCCTCTGACAACATTTTCATGCCTGGATATACGTTTGGAAGCTTAGTCTCCTTTTAATATAACATCTCATTCTTTTTTTAAGAGAACAGTAAGAGAAGAGTTTTTCATATTTCTGCCAACTCGTGGGATTTGGTATAAATGCTTAATTCCCAGTTAGATCTCCAAAGCTTCAGATATAAAAAAAAATGCAGGAAATTAGAATAACCTTTTCAATTACCAACTGATAAATCTAAATGAGTATATACAAATAAAAAAGTTCTGGCAAAATTAATTAAAACAAATTATTAGTTATCCACATATTGATAAAATTACGCACAAATGGAATAAAGAGGTTATGATCCCATTAAGTTCAATAGAATATCTAATGCTATGGAAATCTTGTAAACATCCTTTTAGATATTTTTTGAAACAGAACTATCCAACAAAAGATTGTTGTTGTGTCTTTCAGCTTTTCCCGGTTAGGGGTCGCCACAGTGGAACTCCGGTCCGCTAATGATTGGTAGTTGATTTTTACATGCCGAGTTACCAGCCCTGATGCACAACCTTCAATGAAGGTACACCCATTCACACATGTCTCCACGCAGAAGACCCTCTAGCTGAAAATCGAACCGGACAGCGTCTGACTATGAGGCGACAACGCTACCGCAGCACCACCACTGCGGATAACTATCCAACAAAAAATAATTTATAGAATTTTTGGGATTCCAGCAAAAATGGGCTGGCCAGTAAACAATAAGAATACTGGATAGCTGTGGCCAAATTGCTAATTGTCATGATATATGGTTGTCTTGTCCCAAAACTTATCCTTGGTGGGGAGAAAAACAGTTAATATAGTAAACAGTTTCTGGAATTATAAATGTGATGTGTCTTTTGAAACTTGGATTTTGGGTTACTTGGATTTTGTGTTATTATCAATGTATTTCTTTTGTTAAAGTAAAAATGATAGCCCTGGCTAACATGGCTACAAAAAGAATCATGTTGGGTTATTGGAACCATTATATTACTGATTATATTGAATTTTCTCTTGAAGATTATAGTTTGTCATTAAATATTATGTAAAATTTGAAATAATTGATTTGCAAGGAAATATATAATAATCTGAAGTACTTTTTTCTCAAGGTGGTGAAGAGCGTGGTGGTTGGCAATGATTGGGGGAACTGGACAGTTATACAGTCTGTTCTATTATTAATTGATTGCTAAAATGTATTAATTTATTTTGTCATATACAATTTAAATATTAAATATGCAAAAAAAAGAAATATAAAAAGTAAACTTCCCCTTAGCATGCTATAGAGACCCTCTGTGCATATCTCTGAGGTTTGTCAGGAAAAATTAAAGAAATAATGACCACACCCCTGTAGCCCCCATACAAGTTGTAGTGACATTCTCTGCATACCCAAGATGTTTGATTGTAAGAAAAATTAAAGTAGTAACAAACCACATTGTCCTCAGCCCCCCACCACACACACACACACACACACACACACACACACACACACACACACACACACACACACACACACACGCACGCTACAGTTACTTACTGTGCACACCTATAAACTACAAAGTTTTAGACTAGATGTTTGGGGCAGAAACAAGACACTACTATGCCTGTGTCAAAATCCAGACATACCAGCCTGGGATGTGGAGATGGGGGTCTGGCTTCTCTGTCATTCATTTTGTGTCATATTTATTACAAATAATAACATGCTATTTTTTTTTTTTGCTATTCAGAAAAGTTACATATGTGCCCAACAATATTGTGTGTGTCAAGAGCTAAAGGCACTAATGATATTATTTTTTACACATACACACAAACAAGCATATAAACAACAAAGCATTCCCTCTTACTTCACATAAATGTACATTAGTCTTGCAAAGCCAGATCAGTGACTGTTAGAACTGAACAAACAAGAGAATCAATTAGTCTAATCCACAGACAACTTCTACCTCACCCAGAAGTTATAGCCACATCTGTGTGCAAAGTCTAATTTTGATAAAAATTATGGCTATGTAATGAATTTCAATTTTGATCTATACAAACAGCACCTACACTTTAAAGTATTTCATGTTGTTTCACATACAACACATTAAACCTGCAAAGCCAGATTACTGTGTAAATAGCAGTTATTGTCCTGCAGGGACAGCTCCAGTAATTTGTAGTTAATTTGACTGTGTACATCTCTATTGTCTGCTCTCTCAACTTCTTAGCAAATAATCCAGCCACAAATACTGAAAAAACAAAGGCCCAAAATCAGGGAAAGATTTTAAATATTGCTCATACACACACACACATGGAGAATTGTTAGAATAACAGGCTTGCAAAGTAATCATTTTCTAAAGGATATGCAGTCAGGTACTCAAATGTCTATCATTATTTAGTTACAACAACCTTCTACATCTGTCCAGAAAAATATAAATTTTACTATGAACAAAGTAAACTCAGGGACATTCATAACTTTCAATTTACTTGCTTAAGAATCAGAGACAAAGACAAAAATAAACTTATAGGAAGGAAACAGCCCCAAGATCATGGACACATTTTAAATATTACTTTAATTTACTTTTGATGTTAACAACAGGCTTCACATCAACAAGCATTTTCTCATCAATAAGAAATATGAAACTCTAATGTCTGGCATTATTGACCGACTGACTGTAATTCTCAACGATTTATAAAAAAACAAAGATTTTATGAGGAACATAACAAAAATGTGAATCAATATCAGGTAAAATCTGCAAAATCACAAACTGTTCAGAGGAATAATAATATTCTGTGACACTAATGGCCATTAGCAGGTATTCCATTTGCCCTGTAGATGAGTCTACTAGTCCTATCTGGTTTCCTACCAAGATTAAAAAAAACAAACTAATCTTATCTCATGCTGTTGCTGGCTGCTATCGTCCACAGAGACGTCCCACATCTATGCACTACTGAATACTTGATGATTTTCTACTCCTTGCTGTGTGATACCAAGGAGAAAAAAGTTCCACAATTTGTGGAGTCTTTTACTCCTTGCAAAGGCAAGGAGCTTTAAGTACCTGCCCGATACAACTTTATTTGGCTAGGGGTACCTCTTTGATCTTTATTTATCTGTATGTTTTTAAGTAAACAAATAAAGAGCAGAATGTCACCTCTAGACAAGTGGTGCCTTAGTTGGCTGCCTAGTTTGAATATTCTTAAGGCCACCATTGCTGTGCGGTGTCAAACTGTAAATGACTAAATTCAGTATTAATGAACCAACCTTCCTTATAGTTTATTATATTTCACTATGTGTAAATACATACAGCAAATTCTTCAGTGTAATGAACAAACCTTTCTTATTTTTATTATATTTCACTATGTGTGAATACATCATACTTCTTAACCTCTTAGAGCCAAAAATCTGGGCAAAACCTAAAATAATAGGGGGACAATGTCCCAAAAAAGGGACAGATTTTAAATATTGCTCATAAAAACTTACACTTAAGTTGATAGAGTAAAAGGTTATGGGCTAGCATGCATTTTCTAAAAGATATGGAGTCTGAAACTCAAATGTATGTCATAATTTAGTGACTTCAATCCACAGTGATTGGCCAGATAACCACAATTTTTATGAAGAGCATTCAAAAATATCTGGCAAAAATCTGGACATTCTGCAAAAATCCTGACAGTTGGGAGATATGAAATACATCCAGCATATTCTTCATGCTGATGACCATTGTAATATATGATGTCTGATGGAATATATATATAATTTCTTAAGCTCTGCACTCAGGTGTATATTGAAATTGGTCCTTTAGGATAAATGCATTACCTTAGCTATAAAATTCAGATAAATAAAATAAATTATGAAACTAGCAAAGCTAAAATTCTATAAATGTGTCTGCATAGTTATTTATTAAAGAATAAGACATAAGAGATCAGTCATTACATTTTCTTCACCCACCATTTGGTGCTTTCATGAAGTGCAGCCAAGTAACAAACATGCATAAACGTGTAAGCAATACATAACTCACATAACAGAATTACATTTCGTGTTCATAGAATGTCTACATGTGTAAGTCCAGTCATTTTATGCTATGCTTCTCAACGGTACAGCTATTGCAAGACTTCTATACTCATATAATATGTTTGAGCAATGGACTACAGTGTCTTATAAGTATACTCCTGAATTTAGAGTTCTTACAAAAAAAATCTCTTATCCTAAAATCAGAATCAGTACAGTAAGGAATATATTGAATATTTCCTTCTTTTCTTACTGTGCAATATTAAGCAAGTTATTTCTGCTCCTTATATCCATAACTCACCCCTGGAAAATGCTTTCATGTACCAAAGGATATTTCTGTTCACCAAAAGGTAGAGCAGTAGCTAACTATTCAGGCACCCTGAGCCATTCCTCAGTCTAGCACCCCCTCAACTTTATGTTGAGAAATAAATAAACTATACGTGTAGCAAGTGGCTTGCTACAAGTTATACCACATATAAAGTGCTGAAGCACTTCAGTCCTGACCACAAATGCAGTATCAGGAATCATTCTTGAATGCTAGTACTGCACCGCTGACCGACCAGCATCTGCCCACTATCACCTTGCATTTGAGGCAGATGTCCCCTTCACCCTCACCTAGCTATGCATCTACTAAATGAAAATAAATAAATACTGAACACTGAATAGCTGAGTGGTACAACAATTATCACTGCTGTCTCACAGTTTTTGGTTTTCCACCATGGTTAATGTCTGGGTTGTCTTATTTCTGAACTCTGTATGCTCTCCCTCCACCTATGTGGGTTTCTGCTTAATGGTCCAGTTTCCTTCCACATACTAACAAATCCTAACAACATGCCATGTGAATTAGTGATCCTCTATATTTGTGTGTGTGTGTGTGTGTGTGTGTGTGTGTGTGTGTGTGTGTGTGTGTGTGTGTGTGTGTGTGTGTGTGTGTGTGTGTGTGTGTGTGTGTGTGTGTGTGTGTGTGTGTGTGTGTGTGTGTGTGTGTGTGTGTGTGTGTGTGTGTGTGTGTGTGTGTCTGTGTGTGCGTGTGTGTGTGTGTGCATCCTGTCATGCAAGGAGGGGACAAGTCAGAAACTCATAGTTCAACAGTTCTAGTAAAAACATAGCACATACTGGCATGCATATGAATACTAGTGTGCTAACAAGAGACACTCCATATATAAATGAGGACATCAAACATGCTGGTGTAATCCAGGAATGTAGAAAATTAGTGCAATGAGCCACAGCAGTCAAATGTCAGAATACTGCCCTTTTTCAGTCTGCAGACTATCACTCAAACTAAGATGCTAGGAGTGTAACCTGCTGTACTGGTTAGCAAGTGTTACTGGACAAAATGGAGACAGCATCTGTTACATGGCATGTCCTACAATGTAATATAGAGAAAATATTTGATGTCTGTTATGCCATTTGAAATCAAAGATACATATACAGCACATATACATGCACATATATGTGTAATTCCTAACTCACTCTTTTCACCTGCCTGGCAGGACTGCAGCCTAAGCCATGCCCGCTCTACTCTATTAGTTTGAGTCTCCCCAGCAGGACTGCAACCTATTCTGCCTTGTCACTCCCCTGTCTCATTGAGTCCCCACCAGCCTGTCAATCCCCTGTCATGCCCTGTGCAGTGGTACCCTGCTCACAGTTCTGCTACAGTGTCTGGTGCTGCCGTGTACCCCTTTTATGGTCACTGTAGTCCAGAGGTCCATTATCAATCCTGTCTGCTGTCAGTATGCCTATATGGCAGTACATACTGCTAGCTACTATATTTAAACTCTAAAGTTGTTCACTATAACATAGTCTCCTGCAAAATGGTAACTGTAGTTTTTATCCAAGAAAGGTAATAATGCGGATGAGGTGGGTGATTTAGTTCAATCATCTGTGAATTGTACCTATAATAGAATGTATTATCAGGCCTAGTTTGAGCTATGGGAAGAATGACTGCTTGTACCCAGGCTGGGAGATCATGTAGGATGTGCATACATTTACAGCCCCTGAGAAGCCTGACACTATCACTGTCTCCTTGTATCACACCACTTGACTACATGTATGATGCAGCTGTTAATTGTCATGATGATCCCCTGCTGCCCATCAATGTGATTTGTGTGGAGTCTGATATGCAGGTTGGGGGTTGGCGTAATGATTAAGGCATTTATCTCATACTCATTCAAGGTACAAGGTTTGATTCTCATCTTTGATGGAAACTGCCAACAGAGTGGACATGACATTAACAGGCGCAGACCCTGTGAGTACTCCCACCATGTGCACTGTGGGGTCTATATCTGCCCCTCCTTTGTAAAGCTAATACCTGGAAACAGCTTTCCTGTTTGTCAAGTGATGCTATTGGCATCACTTGCCCTGGCAAGCAGTACAAGCACAAATATACAGAGGCAATCCTTGTTGGTCCAGCAGGGGAAAACAGGCTGGAGAGAAACAAAATGGACAATTGGCTGGATATCTACAGTGGCACTCTGGAGCACATCCAAATGTGGTTTACAGAATCACATAGGGCCACAATCAGTTATCAGGCCACAAGAGGCAGAGTCTGCCCATGATGTCAGTGACAGAGATTTTTTTGTCATCACATCCCCTGTTTTTTTTTCCAGTCTTTGCCATTACCAGTTGCTCACCCTCTATTCATCCACACCTGTCCACTGTTGCCCTCCCTTATATGTCACTCTCCTCCCATTAGTCTTTGTCTACATGCTTTGTTTATTTGTCTACTCCCTAACTATACCCTTCTTCCTACACATACTTGCCTTTTCTACCTTCCTGCTTTACTCTTCTTCATACCAAAAAATGGGCACCTGTGCCCACAATCAAAAGTATACCTTTCTTCCCCATCCACAGCAGTCTTTGCTTCCTCTTGTCCTTCTGTGTGTTCCTCTGCTTTCTTTTCCTCCCTTTGTCCTGTCCTATCTCTTTATTTTCTCTCCATTAATAAGCTAAAGTGAATTGAAACTGTACTGTGTTTCCCATTTATGGGCTATTCACTGTAGTAACGCAGCAGGTATAGGGTGCTTCAATGCTCATGTGAACATATATTGTGTGGGCATGCCACCTGAAACTGACATTCCCTTGGGTCATGTGACATCTCATAGTATGATCAGTCCAGTCATTATCACGGATGCAAAGATTCATTATGCAGCACTGGCCCTGGCATGCCAGCACTGTACCAGTACTCATGGGTGTCTAATCCCCATTGAGTTGCATTGGTCTAATTTTATTGTGCTATTTACAGCTGTGTGGCCACATTATACATTTTTCTTAATCCTCCTGCTATCTTAGCAGATGTGCAGGCATTATAATAAGTCATATACTATGTGAATGTATATATACATATATATATATATATATATATATATATATATATATATATATATATATATATATATATATATATATATATATATATATATATATATATATATATGCGTGTGTGTGTATACACACGCATGCACGCACACACACATACACACACACACACAGACACACACACACACACACACACACACACAAACATACACACACACACACACACACACCGATATATATATATATATATATATATATATATATATATATATATATATATATACATACATACACACACACACACACACACACACACACATATATATATATATATATATATATATACCAGATCCTACTAAAACAAAGGGATAAAGCATGGAACACTTGGTGTGACAACAAAACTAATATTAACAGGCAACAATTTCTTGAAATAAGAAATAGAGTAAAAAAAAAAATAAGATCAGACAAAAATAACTATTATTCTGATTTACAAAATAAACACAAAGCTAACCCTCAAATATGTTGGGCTGCCATCATCTGTAAGTGACACTGCAACACAGTTCAATGAATATTTTACCAACTTCGTTTTAAAACTATCATTTAATTCTCCACCCACTCCCCTCCCAAACTTACCGGACTCCCCATCTGATCAAAGCAACTTTTCCTTCCAACCAGTTCAGACCAGTACTGTCCTGAAATACCTGTCCAAATTAAGGCCCACTAACTTGGCTGCTGATAAACTCCCATCAGAATACCTCAGAATCACAGCCAAGGCTATATCATACCCTGTCTGTATACTCATAAATAGGTCAATCTCCAAACAAAAAGTCCCAACCCTCTGGAAAATTTCACACATAATACCCCTACACAAAGGAGGAAACTCAACTGAGTTATCCAACTACTGTCCAATAGCCATATTATCCCCACTCTCAAAAATTTTTGAGAAGTGCATACACTCTCAGTTAATAAATTACCTTCTCACTAACAATCTCCTAGCCAAAACCCAACACAGTTTTCGTCCCAGTCACAGTACTATCACTGCCCTTATTAATTTTACCAATCATCTTAACCAACAACAAAATTTAGGCAATCTGGTATCAACTGTCTTCTTAGATCTCTCAAAATCATTTGATACAGTCTCCCATAGTAAACTCGACTGTTCCCTCAGAACTTAAACTAAATAACTCTGCACTCCTATGGTTCATAGACTATCTCTCCAACCAACAGCAGACAGTAAAGTGGCAGGACAGTCTATCCCCTCTTCTCCCACTCACCCTAGGGGTACCACAAGTTTTATACTTGGTCCCTTGCTCTTCACAATATTCACAAATAGCCTCCATAAAGCCAATCTTCATGCAAGATTAGTACAATACGCCAACAACTCTACCCTTATCTGTTCCACTCACTCTCTCCAACTTCTTACAGAAAATAACCCAAGAATCCTTCTCAGCAGTTAAAGCCTGGTTAGCAGGCTCCCAATTAATACTCAACCCCAAAAAAACACAACTCATGCTCTTTCATCATTCCAAAGCCTTAGACCCCACCCCCCTTTCAAAATCATTGCCTCTGACAATACCCATATCACACCAGTTGCACACTCCAAACTGTTAGGTGTTATCATCGACCAAAATATGAAATTTGACAAACATGTAGCACAAACCATAACTAAGGTACACAAAAAACTAGGCACACTCTACAGATGTAAGAACTACCTGACGTCCAATAGTAAAACCATCATAGCAAGAACCCACTTACTGTCCACATTACTATATGCCTCTCCCATCTTAGTTAACTTAAATAAAACAGAACTAAATAAGCTATCTACTTGCTACAATAGGATAGCTAAATTCACTACTGACTCTTACTATAGATCCCACCATTGTCTAGCCATTCACAAACTCTCCTGGATGGAATTACCTAACCTACTCACCCTTAACCAACTCAGCCTAGCTCATCATCTTCTCTACTACCCTGACAAAATCCCATCCCTGTATGACTTAATCAGCCATTACACTAACAGTCATCTGCTAAGCTCTACCAATAAGGGTCTGGTAGAGGTATCCAAAAGCAAATATAACACAGGCAACTCCCTGTATTCCTGCAGCATTGCTAAAATGTGGAACTCCCTTCCACTTGAAGTTAGGACACAGACAGACAAATATATTTTCAAAAATCATCTAAAATCCTACCTCACCAAGTCCTGGATATGTACATGCTCCAACCCAGGCTAAGTCTTTGTTATCTACCCTCTTTAATCCCTTTGTATCTGTTACAAGGTCTTCTTAGATCTGCAAAAACCAAATTGTACCTTGTAATACAAGTTACTTCAATTCTTAAGGAATTACATAAGGTAAAGTCAACTTCGCTTGCTGTTGTGTATTCCAATGTGGTGAAATTATGTTTAAAATAATGCAGACTACTGCATCGTTAAGTTTTAACAAAGTTTTGTATTCTCTTCTTATCTTTCCACTGTATGACTAATACTGCTATGGAACCTTCATCAAATTGTAGCCTGTTTGTTAAACTGTTATATGCTGTCTTTCGACTAATATGTTGTATGTTTAAACTTTTGTTAACTGTGTAATTGGAATGGAGCTTATCACATCGGGCCTCCGCTGAAAACGGGCACCCCCTGCCCAGTCGGACTTACCCAGTAAACAAATGTAAAATAAATATATATATATGTATATATATGTGTGTGTGTGTGTGTGTGTGTGTGTGTGTGTGTGTGTGTGTGTGTGTGTGTGTGTGTGTGTATATATATATATATATATATTTATATTAATTTACTAAAATGGATTGGTTTTATGGATTTTTTTCCATAAACCTTCCCAAGTTTGATTAAAATGCAAAGAAGAATATCTGTCCTAAATAGGTGAAGACAAATTTTATTAAATATGATTTCCACTGAGATTTGTAAGTTATACCAATGAGATAGTCATCCCGTAGAGCTCTAATTAGTGATTGCAGTCCAAAATCGTATTACAGTTATTTATTTTGTAAAACTCCTAATAAAACAGAATGAGTTATAATTTTTTATAAAAAAATTCCTCAAAACATAGAACAAATCAGATTTATCACAGGCATATATCCCAATGGTAAATTTAAAGTTCACAGATTTGTTTGAGACTTACAGGTGAGTCTCTAAAAACCATAAACAATTACATCAGCAAAATAAATCCAACAGCCATAATAAAATGATGGTATTTGCTAAAAATGATTGAAACTAGATTAGGGTTTCACCTGATCATAATGACTTAATCAATTCTTGAAAATTCTTTAACAATTAATAAAACTTTTATGGACTTTTGATTTTAATGACTCTTTCACCTGTAGAAATAAGGGTGATGTGTAGAGCTATAGTAACTACAGAGGGATAACATTGATCAGTCACAGCTTGAAGTTATAGGAAAGAGTAGTGGAAGCTAGGTTAAGAAGGGAGGTGATGATTAGTGAACAGCAGTATGGTTTCATCCCAGGAAAAAGCACCACAGATGCAATGTTTGCTCTGAGTGTGTTGATGGAGAAGTGCAGAGAAGGTCAGAAGGAGTTGCACTGTGTCTTTGAGGACTTAGAGAAAGCATATGACAGGGTGCCTAGAGAGGAGTTGTGGTATTGTATGAGGAAGTCGGGAGTGGCAGAGAAGTATGTAAGAGTGGTACGGGATATGTATGAGGGTAGTGTGACAACAGTGAGGTCTGCAGTGGGAAAGATGGATGCATTTAAGGTGGAGGTGGGATTACATCAAGGATCAGTTCTGAGCCCTTTCTTCTTTGCAATGGTGATGGACAGGTTGACAGACAAGATCATACAGGAGTCCCTATGGACTATGATGTTTGCAGATGACATTGTGATCTGTAGTGAGAGTAAAGAACAGGTTGAGGAGACCATGGAGAGGTGGAGATATGCTCTAGAGAGGAGAGGAATGAAGGTCAGCAGGACTAAGACAGAATATATGTGTGTGAATGAGAGGGAGGATAAAGGAATGGTGAGGATGCAGGGAGTAGAGTTGGTGAAGGTAGATGAGTTTAAATATTTGGGATCAACAGTTCAGAGTAATGGCAAGTGTGGAATAGAGGTGAGGAAGAGAGTACAGGCAGGATGGAGTGGGTAGAGAAGAATGTCAGGAGTGATTTGTGACAGACAAGTACCAGTAAGAGTGAAAGGGAAGGTCTACAAGCAGTAATGAGACAAGTTATGTTATATGGGTTACAGACAGTGGCATTGACAAAAAGGCAGGAGTCAGAGCTGGACATGGCAGAGTTAAAGATGTTAAGATTTGCACTGGGTGTGACAAGGGTGGACAGGATTAGGAATAAGTATATTAGAGGGTCAGCCCTTGTTGGACGGTTTAGAGGCAAAGCCAGAGAGCCAAGATTGTGTTGGTTTGGACATGTGCTGAGGAGGGATGCTGGGTATATTGGGAAAAGGGTGTTAAGGCTGGAGCTGCCAGGTAAAAGGAAAAGAGGAAGGCCTAAGATAAGGTTTATGGATGTGGTGAGAGAGGACATGCAGGTGGATGGTGTGACAGAGCAAGATGCAGGGGACAGGAAGAAATGGAAATGGATGAGCCACTGTGGCGACCCCTAACCAGAACAGCTGAAAGAAAAAGAAGAAGAAGAAATAACAGAGACCACAGCTAGTCACCTGGTGGTATAAACCTTGGCTCCAGATTATTGTGAAGAAAAAACAGTCGAGGCACAAACACAGCTGTTGGGCAAATGTTTTAATGAAAATAAGCACTTTCACGTCTTGCTATAGACGCTTCATCAGATTTAGAATAACAACACACAGTAAAACAAGTCTTAAATACTACACCATCATGTCAAACTCTCCAATCACAGAAAGGCATCAATTAAAACAATTAAATAGAAACATTGAATTTGCATTAAAACTATTTGTTCAGAGCTCTATCAATTAAAAAGGGCTTAATAGACTGTCATTCAGCCCATAATTTTTTCTGACTGCAAACGTAAAATCCACTTTGTTTCAGCTTTTTCTGTAGACCAAGAATCTAAAATTATTCACAGGTTTCACAGGTGTGTACTAGGCTAATGGCCCTGGAGCCTTTACAAGCCTAGCCCATAGGATTACCCTGGCATCGTACCACCCAACCTTAGTTCCTAGTGCCTCTGTCGAGTAGAGCCACTGGAGTGATCCCCGGGGTGAATTTTCTATTTCCCATCCACTCATCAAGATTTCTCTTGAAGAGGGCCAGTGAGGTGCTCTGCTTGACATGTATGGGAAGTCTATTCCATAGCATGGGCAGTCTCTGGGTTATGAACCTGTCTCTCCAGCATGTTCTGTTGATTGTGGTAATGAGGTTGAGGTCTCTGGAGTGTGTGGTGTGGAGGGATTGGGATTTCTTTAGATGTAGCATCTCTAACAGAGCTGGGTCAGACATGGCTTTGTAAGTCAAGCAGAGATCATCTCTAAGTAGGCGATATGAGACGGAGAATAAGTGGAGTTTTTTTTAATATGTCCATATAGGACAAGTGTTTAAGGCCTAGGTTCCTCTTTGTTAGGTACTTTTGCGGCCACTCCAGTTGTTGCAGGTGACTATAGGTTCATAGGTTCATAGGTTCATACTAGGCTATCTGTCCTAGGGCATTTATAAGCCTAGCCAGAGTGTGTTTGGCTTTCGCCACCCATTTTAAATTAATTTTGCTATGCCCTTTTTCGAGGTTAGTATACTGTGCCTCTGTCTAACAGTGACACAGAAGTGATACCCGGGGTAAACCTACTATCTCCCATCCACTCATCAAGATTCCTCTTGAAGAGAGTCAATGAGGGACTCTGCCTAACCTGGACTGGGATTTTATTCCAGAGTGAAGGGAGCCTCTGGGTTATGAATCTGTCCCTCCAGCATGTCCTATTTATTTCAGTGCTGAGGTTCAAGTCTCTTGAGCACATAGCTCGATGGGATTTGGATTTTCTGAGGTGCAGCATGTCCATTAATTCTGGGTTGGACATGGCTTTATACATCAGGCACAGATCGCCTCTGAGCAGGCGGTATGCCACTGAGTAGAGCTGGAGTTTCTTTAACTGGGCAGCATATGGCATCTGTTTGAGCCCTTTGATCCTCTTGGTGAGGTACTTTTGGGGTCTTTCCAGTTGCTGCAGGTGTCTGGTAAGGTACATCCCAAAAGGGGCATTGTACTCAATTATGGGCCTGATGAGGGATGAGTAAAGAGGCACGATGACCTCCCCTGATCTAGATGTGAATCCCTTCATGATTAGGTGGGCTATATAAAATGTTTTTCTAACCACTTTGGCCACGTGGTTGTCAAATGAGAGATTGCTATCAACTTGGGTCCCCAGGTCCCTAATTACTTCTTCTGTACTTAGTGGATTACCACCTATGTGGTAATTTGTGGGCACTTTGTTTTTGCCAAAGGGGATGACTATACACTTTTTGGCGTTTAGCTTGAGGCCATGGCTCTGGCACCAGTTGTCTGTTTCTATGAGGCCCTTTTGTAGGATGCTTGTGTCGGCTGGAGAATCGATTATGGCGCCCAGTTTGTAGTCATCTGCAAACTTGGTCAGCCACAGTCCTTCCGTGTTAGCCTGTACCTCCGAGAAATATATACCGAACAAGAGAGGTCCCAGGACTGAGCCTTGTGGGACGCCACTTGTAACTGGTTTGGAGTCTGACATGGCTCCAGCAATTCTAACCATGTGGGTTCTGTCCTTGAGCCAGTTTGCAACCCATCTAGTGACATAGGGGTTTATATTTAAGCTGGTGAGCTTATCTATAATGCCCGAGTGGGGTATTGTATCAAAGGCTTTTGCAAGGTCCAGGTAGGCTGTGTGGACCACCTTCCCCTCGTCAATGGCCTTGGTGACTGTTTCAAAGAAATCGACCAGGTTTAAGAGGCAGGATCTGCCCTTAACAAAGCCAAACTGGGTAGGATCCAGTGTCTGTAGGTCCCCAATATCTTTATTTATGAGGTCCATGATGATCCTTTCCATAGCTTTGCAGACCAAGCTAGTCAAGCTTATAGGGTGATAGTTTCCAGGATCCGTTGAGGCACCACCTTTGTGGAGATGGACCACTGTTGCTGTACGCCACTCTTTGGGTACATATCCTGTAGTAAGGCTGAGATTGAACAGTAGTTTTATGTTTGGGTTTAGTTCTTCTTGGAGTTCATGTAGGACGCAGCCCGGGACACCGTCTGGTCCCATTGATGCTGTGTTTTTTGCTTTGGAGAGGGTGGCTCTTACCTGAGCATCTGAGATGTCAGGGGAGGCAGCGCTCTGCTGGGATAGATATTTGCCCTTTTGGTGGGGAAGGGGGGGGAGAAGTTTGCACTGAACCTGTCAGCTAGGATGTTGGCAATGTCTGTGGGTTTGGTGTATTTTTTGTCATTTTGGACTAATTCTGAGCATATCTGGGAATTCCCACCCAGGTTCCTAACATAACTAAAGAAAGCCTTGTGATTATCCTTAGTGTCCTGTGCAATTTTTCTCTCGAAGCTGGCCTTAGACGATTTTATGAGTGCCCGTAGTTTTTTGCTAATACTGATCAGAGATGCCTTCCCTTTTTGGGATTTTGCTCTATCATGTAGTAGCTTCCTCCTTCTATTGTATAGTTTGTTTATGGCTGATGTACCTACCTCCAAAATGTGCTTAGCTAAGCTGTTTATTTCATCTTCCTTGTTAATAGCATAAACATGCTCTCTAATCCCCTCCCTTGGAGTTCTGTTGGTTTTGCCTACATAATACAAAGGGTATGTGATATAATATGCTAAATACACCACATTTCTGCTACTGCAGTCAGCATAATGGTTAAATACATATTCTTTACCAGTATTAGGATGAACAAAGGTCTTTCTATCTCCAATATAGGAGCAGTAATTACATTTCCTACAAGCAAAAGTACCCTTCCACTTTGACTCAATGATTTCACAGTGTTGGGTCTCATAGGAAAGAAGTATTTTCCTTCTTTACTATGAGACCCAACACTTGCATTTCACGAGCAATCTTTTTCTTCAATTAAGATTTACTCTGAACATCAAAAAATCTCTCCTAGAATCCACTTAGTCTCTGGTGTCTCTAGGATGTCTGCTGGACATCTCCATTATGATAGCATTTCTTCCTCCCAACAAGGTTCAGTCTCTGAGAACTTAGTTCCTATCCCCGACAAATCTTCAAATATCCTCAGCAAAATTTCTTGAGAGCCTTGGAATTCATGTATAATCCAAATCATCCTGCATGCCAGATTTCATATGAGGAAAACTCAGTGGCACCTCAAATCAGTTTGAGTTTAATACTGTCATCCTCTATGTTTTCCAGTCCCTATTTTCCACTTTGTGAAGAAAGTACTGTTTTGATAGATCAACCAGATAACAGTCAGTCCAAGGGTTCCTTTTCTTTTCTTTTCTTTTCCCAACTCCCCTGCAAAAGATGACAACAGATGCTTCAGATTTTGCATGGGGGGGGGGGGGGGTGAGCCTGTTCAGAAAGGTGTCTAATTCCATATACTCTGGTTCAATCAAGATAAGAGCAGGCACATACATATAAAATTGATGGAGGCTCTGATCTTCACCCTACAAACTCATTATCATTTGTAAAATCCTGAACCACTGCAAATTCTTACAGCCAATACCGTAGTCATGTGACATATCAACTAACAAGGGGAAACAAAGTTCTATCTCCTCTGTAGATTTGCTATGATGTTTAAGGAACCTGTAATCCAACACAGCCTCTTCTCTGGACTGTATATATCCGCACAAAATATAACACAATATTAGATTGCTAGAGCAGATACAAGGTAGACCCATTAATGAATGTTGAACCAAGAGATCTTCCTTCAGATTGTCCATCAGTGGGGAACTCCTCAGATACATCTTTTTTCCTTCACTCTAAAAAATAATTCAGAATTATTTATACCACAGTCTCTTGGAAAGAAGAAGGAAGAATTGACTCTTTGTCTTTTCCATGGAAACATACACCCTTACCCAAAATAATGTTTGATTTTCAAAACAGAGGAAATAAAGCATGTGCCATTGAGCCCAGGATAATTTAAAGCATTTAACTGTAATTGCTATACCAACTCTCTCTTATCCAAATGTTCCTTCATAAAAAAAAAAAAAAAAAAAAAAACTTCCATCTTGACTCACTTGTTCAATAACTGTAAAAATAAAGCCATGACCAATATTCTTTTGTATAGGTTTACTCAAAGCATTTGTTGGTCTTACCTTTCTAATGTCCTGCACATGTTCATAAATTCTTTCCTTTAATTTGTGTAAGGTTTTTCCAATATAAAAAGGAGGGCTATCTTTACAATTTGCCACATATACCAGTTGCTTCAAATCACAGAAAAATGCCCTATTTTGAAAATCAAACATTATTTTGGGTAAAGGTGTATGTTACTTGTTTTAAAAAACATTTACTTGGTTTTAACATGTTTTATAAATTAGTGTTCATTTTTAAATATAATTGACTGATTGATTGATTAATTAACTGTTCATGATGTGATAAGAAGGAATGATATTTATTTGGACAGTAGTGCTGTTTTAATTGTTCTGATGAAGTCCCGTGAAAAATTGTTGGAACGAAAGTGCTTAACTGTAATAAAGTATTTTAGCGTTTTACAAATATTTTGCCTGGGTCCTTGTGAATTACGGAGATGTTTGAGGTTATTTACTTGAGAACTGCCCATAAGTCTGGAATACTGCAACAGTGATCTAATGAAGAACACAGTACAGTTGAGTACAAACTTACCATAACAGTAGATGTTTGAATAGATCATGGTTGCAGTATATGTACCCACCCTCCTTCCCCTGGTTTCCTTTCTTCTCCTTGTCTCCTTCACTGAGGTGGATCCCCCTTTGTTTTCCACCCTCTCTTTCTTCCAATGTATGACTGTGTCAGTCTTCCATGAGTTTTCACCTCAGTCCTCTGTAGGGCACAAACGCTTTGAGGATTTTCATGCCCATACATCCCTTTAGTACTAGCATATAATTTTGTGCACAGATCGTAAGTTGAAGGTACAGTGCAAGAGGAAGGTACCTAAGCTTTTGTAGACTGGCCAGGTGTACAATATCTTTGGCAAGATACGTCCCATAAGACAGGAGTACTGTAGGAGTAATTAATTCAAGCATCTTCTATTATGGTAAAATCTTGCACAACTGTACTTTCTCTGTTTATGAATGGATTGTTTTTTGGTAATTCAAGATGTACAGGAACTATCAGTGTCTCTATGTCTAGTGCAGACTAGAGATATTCATATTCCCATGGAAAATGAAATCTGTTACTATGGGAAAAATCAAATATCACTGAGAGAGTACAGTGTGAAATGTGAACTCTGGCATGGCCTGCATTTCTTCCATGCAGGATACCGTCCCATTCCAGGGATGCAGCATTATGCTGGTGCCCAGAATGCTGCAGAGTTATCTGCATAAATATTATATAAATATTACAGCAACAGCACCAGAGCAGCAACCATTTATGTAGAACTTGGGAAAAATGATGGCGGATAGTAAGATGACCTCCATTTCACTTCAAACAAATACTTGAAGTCTGTTTGAAAGGTATATTAAAAAGACTGGTAGATAGCCTAGGCACTGAAAGGGCATGTAGGGTGGAGAGAAAAATAGGGGTGCACGGGCTGTAAGGTATCACTCAGGTTTTAATCCCATATTCCCTGACTTATTCTATAAAAGAAAAACGTCTCAAATGTTTTTTATGTGAACAATGAAATCTGTTATTAAGGACACAGCATTGAAGTCTTTAGAGACTTCCCACCTGAGGCAGTCCACATGTGAACAGCATTTTAAAGTACATCAGTCTACCTGAGTGCAAAAAGATTTATCCATTATTTCAGTGGCCTTTGATAAGCTTCATGAGGTTAGGCAATGAATAGCAGTGACAGATATAAAAAGGAGGCCTCGCTTGTGGTGATGGAGATATGGCTGGAATTCAGGTATTGGCTCAAAAATAATCAGAAGTAAGGAGAGTCACAGAAGGGAAATGAGTTGTTAGTCTACCTGGAGGAGATAAGCCTCCATCAGAAGTCAATGAATATCTCAGTGAGGCTGTTCCATGGCTCAATTTACCTCATCGAGGTTTACGACCCAGCTCATATAGTTCTAATAGGTCCATGGTGATATGGCAGCAGACATCCTGCTTCAACTCAGTGGATTTCTTGCCACCCATTTTCCTGAGGGAAGTAGATTTCAAAGGGAAAGAATTTTTAAGTGTAAATGTGGTGATGAAAAGAGAAGTAGGCATTGAGTGGGTAAAATGGAGAACATATCTGAGAACTTAGATGCGGGAAGACACCATGATGATAAACAACATGCCCAATAAGAGAATGTAGAAGGAAAGGATGACCCAAAGCAAGAGACAAACAAGGACTGAATGTCAAAAAGAAAAGTAATTTTACTGACCTGAATGGGCATTAGTCTGCATTCTACTTTAGGTATGATAGTACACAACTATGTGTGATCAGGCTAGAAGTTAGTATGATAAAGCAACTCACGGTTATCTTTTATTTTATTTTATTTCTGTGTTAGCCACTGCAGTGTGAGTGGAAGATTTAGCAAACCAGGGCAAGAAGCTGGAATCCCAAGAGTACTGTACTCTGTGAACTAAGTTTGTAGGTTCATATGATGTATACAGTAAGGATTAAGATGGTGTAATAGCATTTATGAGTTGTAAAGTTGACACCTAGTTATGTAATGCCCACAAGACTGAAAAACTGTATCTGCAATGTAAACAGATCTGATTTGTGACCAAGGCTTCTTCTGTTAGGAATTTCACTTTCATTAACCTTTACTGGCCCTAGAGTTAGAATAATAACATTTAGGGGTGCAGGAGGCAGAGCCTTGTGTATGAGCTATGTAGAGGCCCCAGCCAAAAAAAATACATACATGTTCTTAGTTATTTTTTTTCAACACTTAGTTGCCTGTGTTGTGGTTGTCAGTGGAGTGGGTGCTGTCAAATCCACTGTCAAACAATACTCACACATTCAGTGTAACATTTACCTTTTGCAAAAATGCTGTGATTAAGATGCACTTCTCACCATCTGCATCTGCAAATATCAGAGTACTACTCGAGAATCCTATAGAAGTTAATTTCATTTATCTCTACAGTTTAGATTTGATTTTGTTTAGTTCTTTGAAGTTTCAATGGGATAAGGGTAGAAAGGCTCTATGAAGAGTTAATTTTGTGTCTAAAGGTGCTGTTAATCCAATATATAATATATATTTTCCCATTAGTGGACATTTATTCCTGTGTTATAATAAAGTTTGCAATATATTAGATTGGCAGAATAAAGTTGTAAGTGTTTTTATATGCTTAAATTACTACTGTAAAAATAAAGGTTTTGTTTCTTCCACTCAGATATGTTAACTGATCTCTATCTACTGTTGTGTAGAGGTCCAACCCAAGTAAAACAACAGTGGCTCACAGCTGTGAAAGTTACCAGCTGGGCTAGGCAATAGTTTAAAGAGGGCAGAAACTGCAAGCCTATGTCTGTCCAAGATTATGATGTAGCCAGTGAATATAATGAATAAATTACCTAGCAAAAAGGACAAAGGTGTTACAAACTAGATTCTTTCATGATGAATAAATTACCCAGCAAAAAGGACAAAGGTGTTACAAACCAGTCTCTTTCTTATGTAAGTGCCCTTCTCTGGACTTAATCCATCCATGGGATGGGATCATTAAATCAAAGAGTAAACAGGACACACAGCCAATCCAACTGGAACAAACAACAAGAAAAAATCAGCCAGGCTAGAGTATACACTGTGTGATTCCTTGAAACCTCTTGTAAAAGAGGATTATGAGATATATGCAAATGACCCCTTAAGGACCCCAGGTGTTTTAGCTATATGACGATTCTGCATGCCCATGACTTATTTCTTTTTAAGTCGATTAATGAACAAATTCAGGCCAATAAAGCCAAACCCCACTAGCTGTGGACATGCATGTTTCAGTCTTGTTATGACATCATCAGTACAGCATAAGTGGACTGTTTGGCTAACCTTTAGAAACACAGGGTTATTGTATCCAGCTGTTGTCTCCAACCATGAAGGTGTCTGCAAATGGGATGGGATAATAAAATATGTACACAATATTCTGTATAGAACCTCACTATCTGAATGCAAGAATAATGCCTTTTTGTCTTCTTTCATTTCGGACTTTCTGTATGCATTTAGTGTCTCAGTACCTCTTAGTGTTTCCATATTGCATTGTTCCTTACACATCATCTAAAAGGGATCGTCACCAAGTCCCTCTCAATTTATGCTGCTGTCAGTATTCCCATCTTATACTCTGCCAATGGGATTTTGTTTCCAAATTCAGTTTTTTGCACTTCTTTACAATGAACTTAAGTTACTAACCATTTAACCATTCCTGCAGTCCTGCTGCTTTCCATCCCACAGTGTTACCTCATCATGTGCTCCTCCTTGGTTACAAACCATTGTGTGACCTTCAAAGATAAGTTTCTTCCCAGTGTCACTGCAAATTCACCTATGAAGATTTCAAAGGAGCTGTTCCAAGTTTAGAACTCATAACCCACTAATCATTTTTCTTTATAGACAGTGCACTATATAAACTTCAGTCAGACATTTTGTCTCTGGTATCCAGTTTGGCACTGCAGAATGCTGGCAAGATCTTTAGATGGACAATTAAATGCTTTGCTAAAATCTGGGAAGTCCCTATGTTCAGGTTCCCCCTTGTCTAATGTATTAATTACTCAGTTAAATTAATATATTTTTTATCTGGGCTGACTGTCCTAATATAAATCTATCTTTTGTGTTACACTGGCCTTTATGTATTCAATTCTTCATACTTTTAGGGTGATTTCATGATTTCCCTGTTATTAAAATTATAATAGTAGGTTTACAACTTTCTGCCTCTGCAATTCTATCATGACTTATCTGAAAGTGAATTCTGCTATGTTTCTAATTCTAATTCTATTCTTTGAAAATCCTGGACAAAATACAGACCATGCTGCTTTATCCAACATGAGTTTTACAAGTTCTTTTTTTTTCTGTAAACACAGTGGCACCAATTTACCTGAGCACTTGGTTAAGGTTCATTCTTTTATTGGCAAGGAGGTGTAAGCTGCATACTGCCCACGTTTAACAGATTCCATAAATATTGCTCATCTCAGCCAAGCCTTTCTTAAATAATGATAAAATGTGAGCCTGTCATATCTGTTCATGCAAACAGTTCCAATTATTATCTTTTCTGTAACTGTAAAAGCTAATTCTGCTTTAGGTTTTGGTCAATGCATCACATTATTTCCTCATTTAACATTCATACTATGTAATATATCTCCCTAAAGGCTATCAAAAAGTCATCTGCCTTTGCTTTGAATATAATTATCAAATCTCCACAGCAACCCCATTTTTCTATGGCTTAGAGAATGCAAGCTCAAGTTTTATGATGTTCCTTATAGTTCAACTTTCCTAAACTGACTACTTTCTTAGAAAAGGATCTCTGGACCCCTTCAATCTTATTAATCATCATTTATAAGCTGGGAACAAGACCTGAACTTGATGCTCCAGTTTTAGTATAAATATGATAACAAACAGAAAAAAAAAGAATTGGTAGCTGTTCTATTTTTCACAAACTTCAGTAAGTAAGCAAGCAGTGATCTTTAAGTCTCAGAGCACACTTGATCTTTTTAGATGAATTTTAAAAGGTTGAGTTCTGCATGGATTCCCAAGGCTTGATACAGGATAATCGTCTCTAAACACTCTCCACTCCCCTATTTATAAGGGGTGTTAACGTTTGCCTGCATACTGCTATCATTGCTGGTTTTCTTTTACTTATGCTGAAATTATTTTGCCTAAGATTCCATGCTTAACAGCCTTCTGCATATTACTGGGCCCTTCCACTATGCTAATAATCACCCATGTTTTAACATCAGCAATGAGCTTAGCACAACATAATGTTGGTACCCTCAAATCATTAATATAAAATGTAATGAGAATGGGTCCTAAAAGCAAACTTTGTGGAATCCCTTGGTGTAATTCACACCAGGTATTTAGTTCTTCCCCACAATTTATTTTCAGTTCCCTGTTCATTACCACATCCTTATCCATTCAGATAGAGATGGCATAAGTCCTGTGTCACTAGCTTTTTCATTACTTGCTTGTGGTCAGCTGTGTCAAAGGTTTTACTGAAATCTTTTAGAACTAGGTCAACTTACTGTAACATATCAATAGCTCTAGGAACACTTCCTCTAAAATGTGCCCAATCCATCTGTGGCCATTGAAGTAGTATTTTAATAGGTTTGTTTTGCCAGCTACTTTATCATAAGGGCACTCAGTTTACATCCAGTCTACTAAATTTAACTTTCTGACTATCTTGGCCATGGGGCTTACTTTACCAAGTGGCATATACCTTGGTAGATTACACCTATTACTCTTATCCCTGTATCCCTGTATATTGCTGTCATCAGTGCTGACTCCCACTGGAGTAGGATTTGTACCTCAAGCTTGCTCCTGTCAATAAAATGTATCAAAGTTAGTGTTATTTCCAAAGTATTTTAGTTCACCATTTAATGCAATGTTTCTTTTTTTTCTTTTCTATATACCTAGCAGAACATTTTTTAATATTCTGTTAAATTTCTGTTTCAAATTCTGCCTCATTTGTGTCTGCATTTACAAGTGCCAGCAAAGTTATACTTTCATTATTGTTCCCTACTGTGTATTTAAAATTATTTCATGTATTAACATACCTTGCTATGGTTTTCCTTTTTGCCTAGCTATTTTGATTTCTTGTTTGTTTTACTCTCTCTTTCTCATTCTATCTCTGTTACATGCACTTTCTTTCTTTATTACATCTTACTTTGGTGTTCAGTCACCTATTGCCTCCTGGAGCTGCATGATAAAGCATGACTATGGTGCATGTTCATACAATGATGTCTAGTGTATATTAAAATGCTTTGTGCATTTTAAAGAACAAACCTACTTATGGCATTGGTCTTCTCTTCTAACAGAGTATCAGAAATATTAAAAAAAAATGACTTGTCATTATACCCAATAAAAACTGCACACTGCCAAAAATAAATACCAAAAAGTATGTGATCATGTATGCTTCTCTACAACACAACCTTTCTGTTCACTTACAAAGAATGAACTGTAAATGCAAGAATAAGAAAACACTGACTGAAAATGTGTTCTGTTCTTATAGCAGAAACACAAGGAACTGTACTATGAGCCAGTGGGAAAAGCATTAAATCAGGTATGACATTTCTCACTTGGTCTCAGAGATGCCAAGAAGGTAACATATATAATGTAGGCACTCTCCCTCTCTTTCCATCAAAAGTAGTATTTCAGTTTGCCTTTACTATCATGTGTCCACACCCATTTGGGGTGAGTCTGTTGATATTGTGGGCTGTCCTCAGAACAGGGGAACTCAAAGTCCAAATGTGGGGTAATATATAATAAGTCCACAGTAGCCTTGTCTCAAGTTAGCTCGTCCTCTCCAAGATACAGTGATCTCAGAGTTAGTATATTTTAGTAGCAGGGATGTTGAGCACAGCCCCATTATGTCAGGGGTATGGGGTCTTAAATGCTTTAAGGGTATAATAACGAGTTCAGAATATGCTGGAGGATGTTTGTTTGTCTCTGCTTGAATCATAATTTCTTTTTCAAAGTGCTAGGACTTGCACATTTGAGTCTTACACTTTCATTTGAGACCACCAACATGTACTCTGAAATCTAGTCATACACAGTAGGTATGAGTGTGTATATATATATATATATATATATATATATATATATATATATATATATATATATATATATAATGACAAAATAACCACACTGCTCAGAAAGTGGCATTTGTTTCTCGCTGCATTACTAGCAGCTGGGTATGAGTACTGCCTCCAGCACAATATTTCTGTCAAAATGCTGTGACACCTTCAAAATGTTGAATTCCATTATCTCAGGGGGTGAGTACAGGATCTGTGGCAGTGGCACTGAGCCCTGGTGGAGTCTAAGTGGCTGTGCAGTGGCACACCACTCATCCGCATACCCTCATCAGTCTGACTGGACATATACAGCAGTATGTATGCATAGAAGTATGTTTCGGCATTTTCTATAAGCTGAAGACTGGGACAGGGGGTTATAAAAGAAAAAAAATCTGTAAAGCTTCTGGGTTCTAATTATGCCCATGTGTCACCAAGGCGCAGCAGTAGTGCTACCCATTTCAGCATTAATAGCAGTAAAGGTGGTAACACAGCCATGACAGTAACAAACCAAGAGGAACTGGGCACATCTATTACCAAGCTAGAGCACAGGGATAAAAAACAAGCTGCATTAAAACATAAATACAATTCTTAACAAGACATCTGCTGTGATGCTCTTTTTGATGTTTTTTATTTTGCAAAATACTATCATATATTATTTGATGTTAGCATTATAAAATTCCTTGTGCATTCCTAGATCTTACTTAAAAACAGGTACTGGTTATCTAGCATACCTAGATATAAAAGACCGGATGCATGACATAAACATTTTGCATGCAGTTTTGCAGCAGTTATATCTTAAGGCATGAACAGTTGTTGTTTGTTTGTGAATAAACTGAGAATCTGGGACTCAAAGTGCACTAGTGAAGATGAACTATAAATGCACCAATGAGAAGATGTGTACATCATTATGTATAGTGACTAACAATGGCTCGTTATGCATTACTAATACTATTCCTCTAACAGAGACATTTAATTTTTAGATCTGTGCAGCAACACTGAGGTAAAGTGAAACTAAGAGAGCCATAAAACTGAAAAAGATATCATATGTCTGTTTCTTAAATAATTGAAATATAGGCATGTTTCAGCTCTGGTCAGCAGTAGCATGTTCTATGCTGACCAAAATCTGACCAGCTGGTTACCCATTATTCTGTTCTATTTTATTCTATTCTATTCTATTCTATTCTGTTCTATTCTATTCTATTATGTTCTGTTCTGTTCTGTTCTATTCTATTCTAGTTATTCATTTTGCTCTGCCTTCAGGTAAGCATCAACAAGCCTTCAGGTTTTTCTCCACCGGCTTCTTGGTATGTTTAGACATTTATATGATGCATCGAGTGACAATTAGATTATCTTTTTACATTCATTTAAGATCTACCATGTACATGGTTCTGATTCATTTCAGAAAATGTGCATTTTTATCTTCAAATCAAGAATCAATCAGAAATTTATTAAATACAGGTTGTAGCAGGAAATGGTGTAAAGCTAATCTAGCTCTCCTTATTTCATGCCTAACAAATACAGAATACTTATATAATTAAAAATAGAAAAAAAAGTAGGAAATGAATAAAAACATGACTATGTTTTAAATTGCATCTAAAATATGATCATTGCTTTTCTTCCAAATCAAAAAAAGTTTAGGCAAACAGTGGCTCTGTCTCTCTTATGCATATATTGAGTTGAATGCCTTCTGAAGTCAATAATAGTTTTATATTTTTTAAGAAACTCCACTAGATCAGACATCTGCTGTTCAACAAATTGACAGAGAAAATTAATGAGAAACCAAGGAGGAAAATAGAATACAGGAGCCTTGTACACCCAGAACAAATTGACTGGATTTAGAGGAGAGCACTTTGATCTTCTGCCGTCTAATTACTGCTCTGCGGCTTGACCGTTGTGTGCATCAGTTGGCCTTCCCATACAAATGAAACTGCCTTATTACATTGCTGAAATACTAATGCAAACTTGACATCCCACAACAAAACCTATCAAAGGTTCTGTTTTTCTGAATAACAATGGTTATTCAGTCTGCTTTTGGCAATATAAATAAAGGTTTGAGATTTAAAGGAAGGGAGGCTGTTCCGTAAGATGCCTCTTAGCTATTAACAACCTTATTAAAAATATGCCTGCAGTGTAACTGCTTTTTAAATATTTGCAATCCTGCCTGCCAAATAAAGAAAAGGGAATCCGTCTTAGACACATTTATAACAGTATGTTGTGGGCAATAGCAGCACTGATATGGAGTCTGTACTTACAGAAAGTAGTAGTGAAAGAAGCAATGTTACCACATTTTAAAGATTCTCATCTTGTACCATGGGAGTCATAATTATAGTTGCCTAGTCACTACTGACACTTGGATGCATGGAAGAGAACTTTCTCTTGCACACATGCCAAAATATGCATGTCACTTCTCAGATGTATGTCAAAGTTTAATAATCCTAGAGAAATCAAAATATGGTAGACAATTCAGGTATACGTACTTATGCTATGCAGTAGAAACAGTTAATCAACAAAATTTATTGTAGCACGAACTGCAAAAAATCTGGGATCACTGTGTGATATTTCACTTTGCAGAATTCAGCATACACACAGCCTGTTGCAAGCTGTTTAATGCCATTATAATATGGAAGTTTCATGTATTAAATGCATATTTTCTATTAGACTACTTCATTATTCAGCGTCATCTTGAGAAGAGTTCCATTTCAAGAGGTGCCATGGCAACATGGTACCTATAAGTTAAAGATTTTCCCTATAGAAAGGAAGATGAGTGAATCAGTGGATGTAAACCAGTTTTCCAAATGAAGCTATAAAAAGCGTGTTCATGTTTGAAAATGGTTGAATATAACATAGTGTGAATTGTCCACTGGAGGAAAAAAAATCAAACAAAAGTAAAATTTGCCTCCCCCCAAAAAAGGAAACTGCACATATTACCAAATAAATCCAAACTGGTTCCCAACAAATCTCAGCCCGCTAACCAAATCAACACACATATACATCAAAAGTGCCATTAATTGCATAATTACTAAACAATCACACATATTAAAATACTCCCTTATCAAGAAGCCACACACATTACCCAAAATGAAAAAAGTAAATAAATACATATTTTACTGCTTGGTAAGTTGCACTATATACCCCCTTTTGCTTATATATTACACTAATTCTGAGATTGCGCAAATGTGAGGAAAAGGAAGATAGATGGCACTGTGTAATATCAGTAATATCAAATGTTTCCTCTACTCTGTGCTTGTACAGTCCCTGATATGGTGAGTTACAATGTATGTGAATACTGCTTGGCAACCAGAATAAGCAATGACCAGTAATATTCAATTAAATGTGTCTTCAGAGCTGAACAGTAAGGCTTTACTGACTGGTACCCCACCCCCACCCCAACCCCCTCAAATCAAACAAAAAGAAGCATATGTAGGCAAATCCATTTCCATAATCAACTAAATAGATATCCCACTGCAATAAACAAACACCTTAAATATGATAGGGACCATTTATACCACATTAACTAAATGTATGCAACTATAATGTTATCCCTGCAATGCGCAACAAGCTTTTCTATCTCAGCACTTTAGTGGAGTGTTTCTAATCAAGTAAACATGACACTTACAGCTTATCCCTACTCATTCCAAGAAGAAATGTAAATCTTTGTCAAAATTATCAGAGATAGGTGGGAGCCAGTAATGACACCACCATGAGTACAGAAACTGCTACATATGTTTTATGCATTGCTGAGAGTTATTTAAAATGGTTCCTGAATGACATGTTGGCATTTTCCCAGCTATTAGACATGTAGCATGGCCAATGAAATTGTATTCTGCTGTTGCCAAATTAATGTCTGTGTAGTAATGCATTTAACAAAGTAAACATTTGCATGACCAAAACATTTTACTGCTAAAGAAAGGCAGGTTATTTGTCCTGTCAAGTACATATTCTCTTATAAAACAATCACAGTGAAAAACACTCTTGAGAAGGATTTTTATTTCATATAGTTGTTTTCAGAAATGTAAGCACTGCAATCCGAGAAAGACTGGGATGATGATAGAAACATCAAAAAATGACTGCAAGAGAATTTAAGATATGGGTATGATTTTAGAAAAAGTGAATTACTAGGACTATAGCTTGATAAATGTAAGCCTGAAGCAAAGTTGTATTAAAATGGCAACTATAATGCAAAATAAGCCTTAAGATGAAGTTTTCAAAAAAATATATATAACATTCTATGCTTCAGAAATATTAAAGAAATACATGCATGATATTTTTAAAGAGTCATTATCTATGGTCTATATGTTTCCTGTCTGCGAATCTTTTATTACATTCCATGTTACTAATTTGGAATTCACCTTCAGACACTTTACAGAAGAACACGCCTTGCTCCATCCTAGTAAAATGATAATGAAAACTACAAGGAAAAACCTAGCCAAGATAGTTTTCACTGTGTGATGCACTAAACCTCCTGTAATAGAGGCCCATGGGATATATGCAAATGACCCTTAAGGATGTCAAGTGTTTCAGCAATATGGCTTATGAATGTCTATGACTTTTTACTTTTTCTTTTTAAGTCTTTGTGTATACATTCAGGCCAACAAAGCCAAACCCCTAGTAATATGATAATGTGTACACGTACCATTGTTTGAACAGTCCCCTCCCCCAACAAAAGCAGTTTCCCCCAGAGAAGGTCGTCATGTAGTGTTTCAAATTAATAGCAGAGAGTGTAACTTGTTAAATGGTTAGTACTTAAATTCCTACAGACAGACTTAACCATGAAAGGAATGCAACTAAAGGATTTGATAGTATGATACTGCAATTAATAACAGTGGACTCTAGCAGGTCATATTGACAATAACTGTTTGTGTTCTCATTTAGTCTGTGTAAGTAAACCAATCCAAAGCAAGTTGTAGCTGAGCTGTACTTCAGGTCAAATGATTAAAGTAACATATAATGTACTACTAGAACTAGGTCTGCTCTACAGTCCTTTCTTAGAAGGTGTTACATCTTGGCACCTATTCATATTGTTATACAATACACATTCAGAAACCTTGAAAACATAGATGCCAGAGCACTTAAATAACAAGCACTGAATGAGAGCATGCTCAGTCTTAAACTGAATTTGCATCAAGAGGGATACTGGAAAGCCATAGACATTATTAATATCCCTTTATTAGTAATACTGTTTTAAAGCTGCAGTGATCATTTTCTGTTTATTTTACAAATATGAATATCTCACTGAAAATGCCCCATTCTTGTGTGCCCTGCTAAACGTGGACAAAACTGCACACTAATTATGTTGCAAGAAATAATATAAATTATAAAACATTCAATAATTATAAGTATTGAAGCAATACATTAAAATGAGCTTCAGTGATAGAAACAGTCTTACTTTGACAAAAAATGTAATAATAAAAGGAAAAATAATAAACAGACCAAGAAGGAAAGGCTAACTTCAGGGTCAAATAATTTAAAATTGACATTAAGCAGACATAAAATAAAAGCTTAAAAGCAGATTTATGTACATATACCGGAATTCAATAAATTATCCTTAAAATTAAATTAAAAAATGTTGCTTACATCAGTGTCACAGTTCACCGTGACTGGCCATCTGCAAAAAGGCTGACATCTGATTAACTTATTTATTGTAATTTTTTTACTGACCATTTTCAGTGTCAGCTCAGGTACTTATGACAGTAGAGTATTAGATACAATAATCAGAGAAGCAACTCAAGTAATATTCAGTGTGCATGTAAGCATGTACGAGTGGTATAACAAGCAAGCTATGAAACATTTGATTTGAACTCATATCATTCAGTAATACAGATATTTACAAATACTGTATACATATATTTACATCAGTGCATTACAAAAGTGTACAAAACAGATAGTGGAGAACTTTATTTAGTACTGTGATAACAGGTAGATTTAGCTTCTTTTTGTAGATATTTATTCAAGACTGATTTAAATTGTTCCAATACTTATTCATGTTTACCTTATTGGGGAGGTGGTTCCATATTACTAGTCCTAGTCTAGAGAAGTTTTTTTTTTTAACTAGTGCGGCTTTAAATTTTGGGCAAGACAGGGAAAGGAAGCCATTTTGCTTATTTCTTAATGCGTAAATTTGTTCACCAGTAAAAAGCCTTCCTTTTAGAAGGGGATAGTAGTCAAGATTAAGTATTTAAATAAAAAGGTTGCATGTTATAATACAGCTCTCTCTCTGTAATGGACAGCCAGTTAAGATTTTTTTAATAAATTGCAGTGATGTATTCTTTCTTGTATCTGCTTGAGGCGCAAATCAAATTATATCATTTTCTGCTATTTGTAGTTTTTGAGAGTTATGTGGGGAAATATAGGCATAATAAGGGTAGTCCATATTCAAGTTCTGGAAATAAGCCATTTTTGTCTCAATGCTTCAGTAGCCTTATGAAACAGTAGGTGAGAGATGCAAGAGCATATTTTGAGATGTGACAGAACTTTGGTAATGGTATTTTCAGTGTGTAGCATAAAAGAGGGAAAAGAATCCAAGGTGAGACAGACCCATACTAGGTGTACTACTTCCTGTATGGTCTTTCAGTAGCATGGGTCTACAGGTGGCAAGTTTTTGAGGTGTAGCAAACAGCAATACATTTGTTTTCTTGGTGTTTAAAATTAGTTTATTATTATGAAGCCAGTTAGATAGTAGTAAGAAATTTGACTGTAGGTGAGTTTGAAGATTTTGATATGTTTTATCAGATTCAGTCATAACAGTGTCATAAGCATACATTGTATGGTTGAGGTCAGGAAGGTCTAAGGATATTTCACCAATAAATAAGGAGAAAAGTAATGGACCTGGTACAGTTCCTTGAGGTATACCAGTGTAAAATATGCACATATCTGAAAATAAATTGTAATAAATTTGAAGGGTTCTGGATTTGACATAACTTGCCCAGCTTCTGTCTTTCAGATAACTTGCCCAGCTCTCACAGCTATGTACCTAAATGAGGAATGTATTATTTTAAGTGGAAGGGAGTGGTAAGAGGAAGTCAAAGGTCATTGCCCTACTACACAGAGTATCTGTAGGCCTACTTAATAACTGACTGCCATGGAATGAACATGTCATGTAGAGAACTGCTTAAAATACTACATATGTTGCATAAACAGAAAGCAAGTTGCAGAAATTGCTGGCATTATATATACAAGTCCTTTAGCAGGTATGTAACAAATGTTCCTGCTGGAATTCCAAGGGCCAGAACTGTGATCCTTGGGAGAGTGGAACTGCAGATAGGATTAGAGGAGTCTAAAAGAAACACAATGTTGCAAAAACTCAGAGTATTTCACCTTTTCCAATGTGTAGTGATTTTTGAATTCTATATAAGTAGCAGGGGTCTGGGGGTACAAACTGTAACCTGCGGATGCAGGACAGGAAGGGATAAAAATGCTTTAAAAATAGAAAATTGGATTTTGACATTTGCACTATTTAGTGTACAATCACAGTTTATTTTTCAAAGCCTTGAGAGCTGAAATGTGGAGTTTTACACTTTCAATCAAGAAACAATATAAATGGCATTTAATGCCAGTAAAAATCTAAATAACACGTTTTTTATTTTATTTTCAAAACTGGAACTCAGTAAATCATTCATCCATTTTCAGTGCCCATTTTATCCAGTTCAGGATTGTCATGAGTCCAAATCTATTCAAGCAAGCAGTGAGTGTAAGAAAAAAAAACACTAGTGGATGATATGGCAGTCCATCACAGGGCACACCACTCACACATGCTCTGTGCACATGCTTAAGGGCAATTCAGGGCATCACCAACTAACCAAACGCATGTCTTTGGGATGTGGGAAGAAAGTGGAACTCTCAATCAAAACTTATAGTCATCAGGAAAACATGCAAACTCCTCAAAGAAGGCACCCCAGTCAGTAATTAGACCAAATAACCAACAACTATAAGGCAACAATGGTAAGCAATGTACCACTTTGCTACATGGAAATCAATAAATTAGCCTTTAAAATCAACATAAAAGGTACTTTTGCTCAAATGAGCATCAGACTGCCTGACAGACTGGCAGTGAAAAGGGTGGCATCTCTATAACCTGCCCAGCTTTAGGGGTAACGTCACTAAGGGAGTTGTAGATTTTAAATAAGGAAGATTTTGAAGATCACATCCTTCCACAAAATACAGCAACTACTGGTCTTTTTGATAGAAGGTCATCATGGTGTGAGTAGGTTAGATATTGATCTAAGTATATCAAGCCATTAAAAGCAAAGAAACATCTATTACTACTCTCTTTAATTTAGCCCATAGGAATACTGATACCTCAGCCCTATACTGGCTTCCTGTGATTTAAGTTTTCATTTGTTTAAGCTATATCTGCTTGTTGTATTTCTAATAGTTTTCTTTCTTTCTTTTAATTTGTTTAAGCTATGTCTACTTGTTGTATTGCTAATAGTTTTCTTTCTTTCTATTAATTTTGATGACTTAACTTATTTGTTTTAGTCTGAACCAATGTTGCCATGTAGCATTAGTTACACTGGTATTTGTAGCTTTGCAGAGTGTACTTGGCCCTAGGAAAACACTTATACTGCTCTCCATCATATGATCCATTTACATTATCCAGTTTTGTTCTGCACTCCTGTATGATATAGAAATTATTCTGTAGCTTTTTATTTTCATTTGTGCTACTTACACTCTGTTCCTTAATGCTACTCTAAGCATTCTCATTTCTTTATAAATCCCCTTTGATTTAAGTATCTCATCTTCACACTGCATTGGAAGATACTTTTATATAACTCACTAACACCTACTCCTCTAGTTGCTTGCACACCTCTTGAACTCCAGAATATTTTCTGAAAAAAAAATAAGCTCAAAAGGCATATGATAAACAACTGTAAATATTTTGTGAAAAATAAAAACTATTAACAATGTTATCAAGAAGTATTTTTTGCAGTGATAATATTCAGTGCATTCATAGTCTTTTCCATAAATACTGTAATATATTACAATGCACACAAACCCCAAATTATACTTTTCTAAACTTTCACAAATTATCATAATTTGAAAACTTTGCAACCTAGACAATATTGTTAGAACATTTTTGTTAACCAGTCATGAGCTGTTTAGTGCATGTTTATTCAGATATTTACAGAAATATGAAAACACATGTTTAATTGCATAAGTAACAACAGAAATAATACAGGATATATCTCAAGCTATGCAAATTATGGTGCAAATATCAAAAACAGTTTTCTTCAACATTTAACAGCAACAGTTTATAAGTCACTTGCTTTTGTGAATTAAGTTGTTGTTGTTGTTGTGTCTTTCGGCTTTTTCCCTGTTAGGGGTCGCCACAATGGAACTCTGGTCCGCTAATGTTTGGCAGTAGATTTTTACATGCCGAGTTGCCAGCCCTGACGCACAACCTTCAACGAAGGTACGCCCATTCACGCATGTCTCCACACAGAGGATGCTCTAGCTGAGAATCGAACAGGACAACGTCTTACTGTGAGGCGACAATGCTACCGCAGCACCACCACCTCAGTTTTTGTGAATTATTAAGTACATATAGAAATATTGCTTATTTTCATAATTACTAACAAACAGCTAGTAGTATTTCCATCCAAGTGTGATATAAACCTGAATTTTCAGTGAATTATCCTGTCTCCCACATTGGTGTTTCACACCATACATCTGAATAGAATGTTGGCCTCTCAGTTATGAAAATATGAACATACATATGAGAATATAAATAAGTGGCAAACAAAGATTAATTTCTCCACTGCAGGACATCCTTAACTAACAATCCTAGTGTTATTTTTTAATAATTCCTTGCCCTTTCTAATACTGTCTATTATTAGCTAGTAAGTCACTTAGTTAAAGAAACCAGACTCCAAAAGGTTCTGGATGCCATAAGAAGGTATAGGTGTGAACTGCAAGTATACAAAAAAAGGCATTACAGGCTTAAGTGAGTTGAGGAATTCTCTGATTACACACTAAGAATGCTAATTTTAAGTTGTGTGTTATTTCAAGGTAAACATTTCTCTAGTATTCCAGTGACTGCAAAAAGTGAGAGTCAGAATTTTGCAACTTGTTGACTATGGTTGTTCTGACCACAGAAATTAGAAGTTTAGTTTTTTACTGTCTGCAATGACCCTATAGAATTAAGTAGGTTAATTTTTAATGTCTGCCATAACCATTGTTATGTTAAGACAAAAAGCTAAAGAGCCTTTTGATGAAGGTTAAAGGAAAAAGAACAAAGGCTGTCTTGCTGCCTCAAGAGAAAAAATATATAATTTTGTCATCATTTCTTTGCAAACAGCTGGGGAAGAAGTGGAAGCAATGGCAGTTTTTATTTTCCTGGACACATGGATCTATGAATGGTGATTGCACCCATGAAATTAAAAGATGTTTCTTGTAAGGAAATAAAAATAAACAATAAGATTTTAAACAACAAAGACATCACATTTTTAACAAAGATATGTATAGCAAAAGCTATGTTTTTTCCAGCTGATGGGCATAATCAGGTTTTATCCCTCAGTGCCATGTGACCCCAGTTCAAATAACTGATCAGGTAGTTGATGGTCCAGGCAATACGAATGGGTGTGCCTGACCTGGGGGAGGGACATGCTGGGAGAGCTCTCACAGAGCCCCGGTGGAGACCGCTGCTCATATGAAGGAGATTGATAGTCTGAGCATGTGGGAAGGCAGAGGATATGAACCTCCCTAAGGGCACAGGATGTGCATGTCCTCAAGTTGCTCCCTAGCACTTAGCCTAAGGCTTGATGTCAGCACACTAGGAGGGGTTACAAGATGAAAAAAAGATCACCATGGAGCAACAGTATGATGAACTCCATCTGTCCCTGGTGTTACATCTGCTATAGCCTGCTGTGGAATAGGTGCGTCCAAGAGCAGGTGCTCCCCCAGTAGGCAGAGCAGCCCAGAACAAATCACATAAGAGAACCAGCAAGGCGTGATCCTTGATACCAGGCATTGTGAAGTCTAAAGTTAGTGACATCAGCAGGGAGCCAAAAATAACTAAAAACTGCTTGATTTTCTTCCCAGTAATAAGATATGGCTGTGAAAGTGGGACAATAAGTAAGGTTGTACATCAGGAAAGCAGTACTTTTAAACTGCAGTATTGGAGAAAACATTTGAGCATTCTTTAAAATACAAAAGGTTTAAACCAGTCAATACTTAAGGAAATTAACTCAGAGTCTTCAATGGGAGTTTTGAAAGTAAAAGTAAAACTCAAATCCTTTGGCCATATAATGCAAAGACAAGATTCACTAGAGAAGATACAATGATTAGAAAGATCAAAAAAAACAAAAAAAAAACAAAAGGGTGATAGAGGCTAAAATGGCTAGACATCAGTACTGAAGTAACGAATATGAATATGCAAGAACTTAAAGAAGCCATGACTGACAGACAGGACAGGTGTGCTAAAATTCCCTGAGGTCAGAAAGAGTCGGATTGTCTAAATGATCAAATAATAACAGCAATAACCCTTGAATTAGTTATTAACTATTAATAAGCAGGAGATGTGGGCTATTGTTAGTCAGAATTTGCTCAGATTGTCTTAATATGCCATGCTTTGATATTTAAGCTTTCAACAAATTGTAACCTATCCATTTTTATTCCTGCACTAATTAAAACAGCTGTAGTCTAAATGATAACTCAATTTTTCATTACACACCAGCATTATCAGCCTCTGTTCTAATTATAATTTATTTCTACTTAAAACTTCTTATAGAAATGTGATGTAGGTGGATGAATTGTAAATTCAGAATGTGAAAATATGAAGTTTAATAAATATTGAAGTGGTTGTCATATGAATATACCTTTTCTGTTCTTTTAGAAATTTGCTCACTGATGTTTGTCCTATTGTTGATACGATATTTGAACATATACTACAGGAATATTATGTGTATTTTTAATTTTGCCAAATGACCAATTTTTCTCATATTAAGTGCTGGTCTGAAGGCTTTCTAGGCAGTTATAGCAAACTATGAAAGTATCTTTAAGCTTATGCAATATACTATTCAATCTGATTGTTAGAAGCTTTTTATACTAGATAAATGTAAGTATGAAAAAAAAATCATAATACAAAGGAAGACCCTAATACTATGTGTGCCTAACTAAAATGAAATGTCAGGCACGTTTCTAATCAAGTAAAAAAATATTAAATCAATAAAATTTTACAAGCTAGTTTATGGATATGGATTTTTTAAGGGATGAATCAGATGAATTAGGACATGTAAATATGATATGATATTCTTTTAAATAAACATTATTAGCAATATAAAAGCATTGATCACCTGTTTAGTTACTATCCCTAAAAATAAACAAAACTTACATATTTAGATTTCACTTTGACAGACCTAAAATACATTGTTAGCATCAAAAATATAAAATTTCAGTCTTACATGGCCTTCACATAGAAGATTCCCCGTACTTACAAAACAGTTTGTCCTTTACTATTAAAATAATAAATTACATACAAATAAGTAATCATGGCCTCCTTCCTTTCATGACATTGGGTAGAACAGTTTTGACTTAGAATGATGAGAAACGTAGAGGCCATCTTTCAGATTACTGGACCAGTTTATGTCCTGACTGTGGATTATATACTAATTGCAAAAGCTATAAATTAAAATTAGTAAAGGCCTTATATAATGTTATTCTCACAAAATTTGGTTTTGTGCCAGAAATAACTTCTTACACAAAAATGCTACAAGTTGTCATAGACAAATTGTATTTTCTAACAAAGTAAAAACAAAACTTTGTATAACCAGTTATGACAGCACAGAAACATTTGATATGAAAAATACCCACTTTGTTTTTAGGACTTAACATATTATAAATTTCTGCATATCAATGTGATTCAAAATTTAAGTAATTCAACTTAATTTCCATTTGTTAGTGGTTCGCAGTCACCCATTCATAATCAAAACAAAAGTGCTTGCTTTCACCCACTCTATTTATATTATCTGGCAATTCACTTCTGTTAAAACTGTGTAAGTCTTTATCAGGGGTATATACAGACATTCATAAATGTATGATTTTAAGTCACACAGGTGATCATTTGACTTTTTCGGTGAAATACAGTTGCCAAGAAAAGTAATGTTTATTTAATACATTGTATCAAGTCAAAAAAGTAATGAACCTAAGATTAATTAAGATGAGTAAGCCCACCTGGTTATTAATCACATGATTCCAGTGACTCCTTGCAACATGATATTAAGGGCCAAATTTCAAAAGAATAAGAGCAGCAGTGCTAAGGCCCTCTGCTTAGGATATCATAGTGGGAGGGTTGAGTACTCCTTAGATGAAGTGATGTCATGCTAGTGCTCCACGTAGACTGAGTGTCCATGAAAGCAGGATCAAGTAACAGGGCTCTGTAACATTTATGTAAATGAATCTTATTGCATTTTCATGACATAAGCCAAATACTGCCAATCCCACTTACATCAACACCCGCATCACTGCCATATGTCTGCATACACAACAGATAAATCTGTATTATGTATACATTGGTATGGCCAGAAATACTGTGGTAGCATGCTACGGTGCTGTTCTAAAGCACAGCCCAAGCATTTCAAACATTTTAAATTTGAGTCATTTTGTATATGCAAGGATGACTTGTGATAAATAATCACCTTAAATACATGCAGTCCTCCCTAAGCCCAAATGAAAAAAAAGCACCTCTTGCAGTACATCTCCACCTTTATGTTAGTACTGGTACTGGTACAGCAGCATATGGACTTACTATGAGGCAATGCTTGCAGTACCAGGACTGACATTGCTATACAGTAGTATCCCATTGACTAGAATGGACAACTCTGATAAATAGAAAATTTTACATTGGCATGCAGTGCAGATGTAAAATGTCTAAGTATTGTAGTACATTGCATCTAAATGATGCTTGAGAATATAAAGTAGACATCTGTGATTCTCAATTAACTTGGTACCGTACTATAACATTTCACCATCTGTTATCATATATTGATGACTTTTCAACTCAGTATCTATTGTAAAGTATATAACTGTTACTCATATTTAACAAAGATACATGTGAATACAAATTTTTAAATTCTCTTGTCACTTATTTGCTTATGTATTGTATTTGATAACTTTTTGCGGTCATCTCTGAAAATAGGTGATCCTCGTTAACAAAATGTAAATAAATGAATAGTTGTGTGATATGTCCCAAAGCGTTTCACAGTTAAGACTTTTAGGATTAATATTTATGCAAACAAATATACAGTTCACCTTAATTTTCAACATATCTATTGGAAAATAAAATTAAATAAATTAGATTATTACTGAACACGTTACATTTATTCATTTATAATTCTCATGTTATACCATGTGAATCACCCCCATCGTGGTTACAGGACATTAGATGTTTGTTTCAAGAACTTTTGTGGATGGGAGGCAGTCAAAAGATTTATGGAAAGTGGCAGTTGGACCACCAGTGCAGAAAGGTTTGGCTTCTTTGTAACCACAGAAACATGCTACAGCAACTATCGGAAAACATTTTGTGATAAATCACTATGCTGCTTCCTGTGATTCAGAGGCCATTAAAGGTGTGTGTGTCCACATGTATATTTGAGTATATATTACTTCATATAATCAAACACTAACTGCACCAAAACCAAATGAAAAAAAAGCTAACCTAGCACACACTACATCAAACACTACCACACATGCCCACACTCTCCACACTGAATCATAATTCACTCAGACACATAGACACTACAGACTAAAAACATCACATTAGAAGTCCTCATTTACTCACATACACATGCATACTTAAACCTCACACTGCAGACACACACACACACACACACACACACACACACACACACACACACACACACACACACACACACACACACACCTACAAAATGTACTACATACAGTTGCTTTTGCAGAGAGGCAAGCATCCCTGCACTCTCCACATGGGAGGGGTGGTACCCTCCCCTCTCCTACAACTTTATATATAACAACTCTAAGATTGCACAACAGCAGTGAAGGGCCTGTTCCCAACCAGCACTGTACCATGATCATGCACTACAAACTAACATATTGACAGGATGTGCCTCACCAACTCCAGCTCAAATATAAGTTCAATAACTTGTGCCTTCAGTCAACCAGGAGATAGCTCAAGATACCTGATGAGCTGTTCTCTCATGAGCAACTAAATGACACACACATACACACACACATACACACACACACACACACACACACACACACACACACACACATATATATATTTGTATATGGATATGTGATGACCCACCACTACCAACCAGTAATCAAGGAGCCTCAATCCTCACCACTGGCAACAGTTCACTGGGAGGTTAACAGATACACACACAGTATTTTCAGATGCAGCTCTCTGCATCAAGTGCAACTTCCCTTAAGAGAACACAGAGACCACAGTCAATCCGGGGCTGGTTTCTCCCTCTTCCTCCACATCTCCAGTAAGACTCCCCATTGGCACAGCTGTAGAGTTGAGATCTCAGCTGAGTGACCAAGCCAAGACCTCCAGCACCCTCTCTGTCCAACCAGTGTTTCATGTTCCTGCCCAAGTAGCTGACACACACACACTCTTTGAGGTTTGACTTACACACACACAACACACACCTGGGAAAAGGCTGGCACAGGTTTACTAGCTATGCCCCCTTCTGCCCAGACTATAAAATAGTTTCCCCTGCCACCAGTCACTCCATGACAGCTACTTTAAGGCCCTTAACAAAGGGTAACTAATTTTACTGTGTAATACTAACACAAATGATAATTTGATTAAGGCTGTTAGGAGTGGCCCACACAGTGTCACCAAATAAATATGCAAGTACTATCAAAACTTAAATATCTCTGCACAGATCAACCACAATAAAAGGTTTAAATATATTTAACAATAAATAATAAAAGAACAAGAAAATGATCAGTATATATTCACAGTGACATCAGAGTTCAGAACCACATGAATATTTAAAATAACATTGAAGTACAGGCTCACACAAATATAGAAAAACATCTAAACTAAGCTTTACTATATTCCTGACTGAATCTAACAGAATTATACTATTCCCTAGAAACTTACTATTAGACCACAAAGATAGAGAAAAACAAATGAATCCAAAAGCCAGCAAGAAGAAAAACAAATCCAAATGAGACCACTACTTTATTCAAGTTGAGCGCTTTCCTCTCCACTAAAGAGACTTCAACATTGTTCTGATGAAGTCTCTTTAGTGGAGAGGAAAGCGCTCAACTTGAATGAAGTGGTGATCTCATTTGGATTTGTTTTTCTTCTTACTGGCTTTTGGAAACTTACTATTAGAGCAAGGCAGATGTGGTGAATGGTTCTAGGTGTCTGGTCCAAGACCGAATACAGATTGCTCTGTCTCACTACGACACTTCTCAAAATAATATCTAAAATATTACTGCTGAGATAGCTTGCAGAATGACATCATTTCTGGTAATCTGACTGCTACTTCTCATGCAAACCCCCACTGCTAAAGCTGGCAGTATTTAGCATCTACCTGTAAAAATACTCATACAGGGGCTTTTGCTCAGATCTTTGGCAGATGTTGGAAGTCGTAAAACAATTGTATTCCTTCATGCTTCCAAAGTAGCAATTAGTTCACCCCAGAGACAATACAGAAAGCTTCCTAGTATAGATTTTGTGTCTCTAGCTACATTGAAACCCGAGAGATAACCTCTTTTATGGCCTAGCCTATAATAGGTTCATAGGTTCATAGGTGTGTACTAGGCTAATGGCTCTGGAGCCTATATAAGCCTAACCCAAGAAGACTTCCTGGCATCATGCTGCCCAAAGTTAGTTCCCAGTGCCTCTGTTAAGTAGTAATTTAATTTCAAATATTTTTCTAAAGTTTGCTGGACTGAGGTTAACCTTCTGTATTCCAGTTTCCACTGTTAAAATATATACATTTAAACAGTTACAATAGTGTATGTACATTTCTGTTCTCTTCCAGTAGGGCACACTGTGGATACAATTTTAACACAGCACTTTACAAATACCTTTTCAACACAAGCATCTGTACAGAGCAGTTTGATATACACATGGCATACAGTTCTAATACATTTGTAACACAAGAATCTTATATAAATTAGTTTAATATTCACAAATGACATATGATTATTTACAAAATTCCAGCTAGCTGTGCTGTCAGTACCTCCTTTCATCACAGGATCTACTTTTAAATGTCGAATCCCCATAACAGTGGAACTTACATCATTCAGATGAATACAGGGAAATCCTACATACTCAAATATTTAGGAAGCCAAAACCAGGAACATTGAACTACAAATGCTGAATGGAGATTGAGCTAAACTTAAAGGAATAGCTGTCCATTTAAAGACAGCATACACAACAAAAGCTACCTTCTCAACAGTTTTGCAGGAGGGCAAGCCTCTCTGTGCCCCCCACACACCCTGCAAATTATTTAAACAAACTCCAAGATTGCACTACAGTGGGGAAAAGGGTAGATTTCCTGATCCTCATTGTGCCACGATTTCCATTGAAAACTGTTGTGGAAGCTGTAATTTTGTTCCTTTAAGTGTAGCATGATCTCCATTCAGCGTACATAGTTTGATGTTCCAGGTTTTGGCTTTCTAGATATTCGAGTATGTGCTATTTCGCAATTTTTGTCTCGATGATGTAAGTTTTGCTGTTATGCAAATTTGATGTTTAAAAGTAGATCCATATATATACATATATATATATATATATATATATATATATATATATA
>NC_056737.1:393154802-393212302 GCF_019279795.1 Protopterus annectens | reverse complement strand
TTTGCCATCTGCAGCAACTAACATTTTAAACTATTTGCATCATTATTGCTAGAACCACACTGCAGATTTCTCTGAATGTGCTGTAAAATGGAACTTCATTATGAATCCATGTGAGCTAAATAGTTCCTTTACAGTAAATGAACTAGAAGTGTATACTTTTAGTGTCTTTTTCCAGTAACCTACAAGCCTTCTCACTCTCTAAAAATGAAATTAAGGAATGCTTACCCACTGTGGTAGATGTTAACAAAGAGGACCTGCCATAAATGAATTGCATAAATCTTGTGAACTCAGTTATGCATTTATTTTAGAGGCAAGGGCATGTGTATCCTGATACTGAATATTTGTTTTCAAAACATTTTGAAAGGTGTGATAAAACGGTAGAACTGTCCATTTTAAGTTTGAACACCCTTTATCTTTGGGTCTGTCATTTGATAACAGATTCCTTACAAGCTAGCTGAAAATTCTCCATTTAATGTTTACCTTATCCAAAAAGAAATATTGTCTGGTGGCAAACCTGAAGAATCAATAGAAGAATTCTCCTTCTCAGATTCCTAATAAGCAAGCGCAACAATTTGCATCACATAAAAAGCCTCATCTTCACTGGATGGGTCAAAGAAAGGAGAAATCTTTGCCATCTTTTCACACCCCTGAATCTCTGCAGGCATCTGGAAAGGATTCATTCCCTATTTTCTATGTATAGACTGCTGGTTTGACAAAGGTCCTAATATAAAGGTTATTTAATTGTGGTTTCCTGCACTATATTCTAATACTCCCTTACAAAGAGAGCCAAAGTATTTGTAATTATGGTGGGTTTAGCTTAAGAACTACCAAAGTGCTAAGTTCTTTCACAGTTGTGACCCCTGGATCCAATAATACAATCATCCAATCAGATCATAGGGCATACCTCCACAGTTGCCAAGGAAGGTTGTACTCTTAACTTATCTTTCCGTAACCCTGATGTCAATGAGGAAAATTGTGGTCATTTTGTTATGTAGCATATGTCCCTGTTTTGGGAAGTCATTTAAATATTATTACCATCCTCTGAATTAGAGTTGTGTTTAATGGATTTATCATTTACAGGTCTTTTATGCTTCCTTTCATGATTTATCTTTGTTGGTTTTCACAACTTTACTTTTTTTGCTCTTGTTTCTAATCAAACATCTACATGATATACCACATGAGTTAGTAAATGTCTCAAACTCGTAAGAGAAGGACAAGGTAATCAGTCACAGAATAAGCACACTTCAATGTATATTTATGCAGCAGATTGTCTCATACACCCCACTACTGGCAAAAGGTATATGATTCAACAATATGCTGACTGCGACTGCTTAATGTATGCATTTTTATGTTGGCAAGAATAGCAGCAGATTTAAGAAATTATAGTGGTAAACATATTTAAGACATGAAGTATGGCAGTTGCACTAATGCAATTGATAAGCATTGTATGAATTTAGGAGCACATTTTTGTGTTAATGGCTTTACAGGTATATTTACACTGAAGAGGAGGGTATGCTATCAGCAAAACAGCATATAAAAACTATAACTTTTCTATGCTGAATGCCACTACTTACCTAAGTCTAAATGAGACTTGCATCCTTAAGTCAGTACTGAAAGCAAGGGAGCTGAGATGTTAATTAGTAGGTTATGTGATGTATCGTGTACTGGAAGAAAGAGTATATATTGTCTAAAAAGTGAGTTTTGAAACACTTCAGAAAGCATAATTGAGATGTGAAAGCTTGCATTATCATTTTTCATGAGTTTAATAAATATTCACAGGTTGCATTAGTGAAATAAAGTTCTTTTCATGTAAATAAAAAAAGTTCCAATCTGAGAACACCAGATTAAATATAAACTAACATAACTTCAAAGTTTGCATTTGCTGGAAGTAGCGTACATTATCACATAAACAGCATAAGATATAATCACCGCAGTAGTTTGATGTAGAAGTCACTGTAGGGAGAGAAAATGAGTTGCGAGGTCAAATGGGAGAGAGTGCATCAATTGGACAAATCCGACATTTGAAAAAATGTTTTCTGCAGGTCACGATAGCCTCATCTATAGTGAAGGACTCATTTGTTCTCACCTAAGAAAACATTGTATCTAACTAGTCACAAAAGCATCTAGTTTCTTGATTAGTGAGTCTTCAAGCAGGGTTTGAATTCTGTACCTGGAACAATTTACAGTACTCCTTCTGAACACATCAATTCTTCACTCAAAGGTCAAGCCTCACTGCAGTGGGGGTAAATTTCCCCCAGATTCACTATCCTTCCATGCAGGACTAGCTTAGTCCTGCATGGAAGTGGCTGTTTAGGAGCAGGATGGCAGTGCACCATGCATATCAATGAAGGTGCACTGCCTTAGGTCCTAAACAGTCATGGAGCGCGTACTAGTGCAGGGGACGTGTCTGAGAGCAGAGCTCTCAGAATGTACACGCCCCTGCAATCAAGAATAGCAGTATAGGAATAAGAATGAGCAAGACCGCTCATAGGTGTTCACATACCCCCAGCAACATCCCCCCCAAGTTTATAAGAGCAATTTTTAAAACATGAAATATAAAGTTCTTTTTTTATGAAACAGATTAAATTTAACAGTAGGTGCACGAGTTTGCCCATCACTTAGCTACATTTAATGTAGCTTAAATGGCACAAGAGGATAAAAAACAAGATATATGCAAATGAAATAGTACTGTAATAGTGTAATGGGCAGATCATTTGCCTTATGAGCAGTCATTACTGGTTCAAGTCCCACTCCAGAACATTCCATTTTTTCATGTCAAATCACTTTATGACCAACATTTTTTGTTGCATAACCTACTAAATAACATATATTTGTGAAATGGAGTACTGCATTAAATGCAGATGTGAGGTGTCATTGCCATAATGTTTTAAAGTCCACAAATAATCACAAGTGCCCCACACAGTATATGTACACAGGAATCAGGGATACAAATGGAAGGTAAAATGTGTAATGAATGATAAATCCATACAGTTTCCAAATCCACCACCTTCCCAAGAACCATTTGACATTACTGTCTAAATTAGTGTGGTGGTAAGTGGGAGTAAGCACTAGTAAGCAAGAGTAAGCATATTTAAGGAATAGTAAGCGCAAGTAAGCATATTTAAGCAGTAGTAAGCGAGTTTAAGCCCGTTTGCGTGGGGGTAAGTAATGTGCACACAGGTTAAGCAATATTAAAGCTAACTCTATGTAAGCATATTTAACTGAAGGTTAGCATTACTTACCTTCGTGCAAACCTGCACAAACCCTCTTACAATTGCTTAAAAGTGCCTTTATCACTCTGTATGTATCAGCCGCTATTCTGGCTAGAAACAAAATAAACAGCTTTTGTAGGGCTTGAACCCAGGATCATGTAAACTATAGTCACAGTAGTTAACCACCAAACCATCACAGCAGTACATAAGACTGACGTATCACCAAACAGATCCTCACCAAAGGAAATTCAAACTGAACATGTGAAAGGAATCTATATACAGTTTTATGTTGTATAACCTACTACATAACATAAATATGTGAACTGGAGTACTGCATTAAGTCCAGATGTGAGGTGTCATTGTAATAAAGTGTTGAAATCCCCTAATAAACACAAGGACCCCATACAATGTATGTACACATCAATCATGGATACCAAACACATATATAACATGTAATGAATAACAAATCAATGCAAAAAAGGAAACATAATGCAAATTAAAAATTAAGCAATGCTAAGCATTGAACAGCAAAGCTTAGTAGGTATAAGCAATGTGGAGGCCAGCTAAATTAGTTCGCCCATTGGTATACCCTTTTAAGTAATGCCAGCCTTAGGTAAGCGGGTTTGCCCATAGCTTAGCATTTTCAAAACTGTCCAATCACAGCAAAGTGCAGGAAACTGGCCCTATTTAAACTCAACAGGTGGGACTACATCTCATAACTGGTTGCAGCTTCCTCCTGTAGGCACTATGTCTGGTATGGGAGAGGGTGTGCACTTTTGGGCGCAGCGCTGGAGCATCCAGGAGTCCAGACTCATGGCAGGACTCCTTGTGAAAGACCATAACCAGAGACTGCTGCAGGGCCAGTACCAGAGTTCCCAATACAAAGCGGAAGCCTGGGACCATCTCACCCATGACCTCACCAGTGCCACTGGCATACCCCGAACTGGTGAGCAGGTGAGGCATCACTATGCTGACCTGAAGCAGAGAAAGGGGATCTCTTGTGTCAGTGGATCCAAGAGGCTAGGAGAACAGGGGATGTCCCAGCCGTGTGTAAGTATCAGTCCACTACCTGTTTAATAATTGCCAGCTCATGTATTTTATGGATAGTTATGGCTAAATATATGTCTTTTACAGTGGCAGATGAGCTGGCTGCGAACCAAGAAGCCCATGCCTGTAGATTGCAGCGGTTGCGACGCGAGGCAGGTTTGTAATACTCTTGCATGTACTGTCATAGGAAATAAATGTAAAAGTAGTAGTAAGTTAATTGCCTGTATAAAACCTGTATTGTTTAAGGCATGTACTCCATACACCACAAAATATGGCAGGAAGAGTTTCATATAGGTTGTATGTAAATAAAAGCATAATAGCCTGACAATAAAGGTCTAACTGCTGGACTGCATATGTTTACACTAGTTTGTTTGTGTCTTTCGTCTTTTTCCCAGTTAGGAGTCGCCACAGCAGAACTCTGGTCCGCTAATGATTGGCAGTAGATTTTTACGTGCTGGCTTGCCGGGCCTAACGCACAACCTTCAACAAAGGAATGCCCATTCACGCATGTCACCACACAGATGATGGTCTAACTGAGAATAGAATGGGCAACGTCTAACTGTGAGGCGACAATGCTACCGCAGCACCACCACCGCAGATATGTGTTTACACTAGTATCATATGGTAATGTAGAGTTGCAATCTCTTAATAATACTGTTGTATTAAGCACTGTTACCCACACTGTGCTACATAAATAAAATGTGCAGAAATGTCTGTATATGACTGTTGTAATCTCAAGAGGTCATATAGTACAACTGAGGGAGACTTAGACAGAAAACAGTGAAACAGACAACAAAATCCAAACAGCACTCAACTGAGACATGTTGTATTTTTAGCACACACAGCCATGGTTCGAATCCTGGGAGTAGTAGTAGGCTGTATGCAGAATCATACCCCACAACTGTACAGATATGTCCAGTAAATTCGCCCATATCTGCTGCCTGTCACCCTGTTCCCCCTGGCAAATCAGTGGGATGATCCCAAAAGTTTAGGCAGCAAACAAGAAATACAAAGAAAATGTAAGAACAAACCTGTCACTCTAGCAACTCCCCAAAATGTTATGAGAGTAATAAGCCAAGTATGTCCCATCTACATCCCCATGTTGTCAAGCTGCGACCAGAGTGTGTACAGCAACAGAGTGAGACGTATGTGCATAATACTAATGTGGAATCTGATAATTTGTGTGGCAACATTCAGGTAGTGCTAACAAACATTGCTCCCACAGGTCTGTCAGATATGAACACTGTGCCTAGAAATAAAAGCTTGATATCCTGTACTGGTACTGTTTACTCTGGTATTGTATGGAATTGTTAGTATTGCTGTTGTTCTGAATAATAAGGTATTACTCATCACTGTCACCCACACTGTGCTACATAATAAAACTGTCTAGGAAATCCTGTATAAGAGTGTTGTAATTACAAAGTCAGAATGTAAAACCACAGGGGAATTATAGACAGAAATCAGACAAGAATTACACAGCAATATATATATATATATAGCACACTCAACTGTGATGGACAGTGTTTTATTTTTAGCAGACACAGCCATGGTTTGAATCCTAGGAGTGGTAGTAAGCTGTATGCGGAATCATACCCCACAAGTGTACAGAATTGTCCAGAATGTCCAGTTAATCAGCCCATTTCTGCCGGCTGTTACCCTGACTCCTGCCATATCTGTGTGCTAATCTCTTACATGTAGGCAGAATTTCATGTCATATAACTGACTGTCAGGCCTGTACATATTTGGAAAATGTCAATGAAAACAAACCTGTCATTGTAGAATTCATTAAAGGTTTAAGAGGGCAATAGTTGAAATATGTCCCGGTTCACCTGCATGTGGTCAAGACATGCCCAGAGTGTGTGCAATAAGAGATGGACAGATATGTGCATAACATCAACCTTGAATCTGGGAATATGTGTAGAAACAGTTAGGTAGTGTTAACAAACAATACCTCGACAGGTATACCAGGTAAGAGGTGTATACTGCAGGTAAAACTCAGTTCATGTATATGGTTGTCTACATCCATACCACTGTCCAAACTAAGGAGATAGGGTAGTGTACTAAAACCTGTAAGGTACAGATCACAGCACTGACTAGGAAAGTAATGAGAACTACAGGAATATGCTAGTTGTTAATTGACATCTTTCTACCCCCCCCCCCACCATATCTGCAACAATAAACTAAATACACAATTCAATCGGTATGTGCTGCATTAAATCTACTGTTGGGACATATGTCCTATTGTTTGATAATTATTTTAATTTGTTTCTATGTATGTGCTATGTTGAAATACTCCCACATTGGTGGCATGCTCCCATCAATGTACATGCATGCGGTTGTAATAGCCACTGTGGTTCCATATATGCATGTGTTCTGTTTGCTATCCAACTGTTCCATATCTGGTGTTTGGGTTAATGGGGATATCTATGCATGCTGTTATACCTAATCCAGGAATCTGTTGACTATTACTAACCCACATATGTTGTAAAATTGAAAGACTATAGCACGTTTGGGAAGGCCGGTCCCGGCGGACCCACCTGTCCCACCTCAGCTGGCCGTGGCACTGGGCATCAGCACATCTGGGGCCCACCCCAGGACCTCCCTGTCCATTGGTTTTGCACCACCTTTGGGTGGAACTGCCTCAGGGGATGGGGCTCACCCCCCTCGGGAGTGGCCACGAACATGACACTATCACCCTTCGCCAGGTCCGGGGCGTGGTGCGCAGCGAGCTCCAAATGGTGTTTGGATATCTGCTACGCCAGCTTGAAGGATGCGTGTCACAACTAGAGGGTCAGCCTGGCCCTCCTACTCAGCCCCCAGCACAGCCACCTTCAGGGCTGTAAAGGTGCAGTGGTGACTGCCCATGGGTGGGGACCTCAGTCCCACTGTTTCCACTAGGGAGATCATGGGCTTCCGATTTCCAAACACCCCTCCCCATAAAGGTGTTTATCCCCCACATGTGTTATATACTGCCCCTGCATGCATCTTGTCTTTCTTGTCTGTTAAGCTACCCAACCTACCCCCCAAATGTACCTACTATCCCTCCCCAACATCCTACTCTCACTTGAAAAAAAAGGCAATCTGTTCCCAAAAAAAAAATCTCACCCCATACATACCTGCCCATTTCACACAGATGTCCACTGAACACATGTAATCTAGTCTAATTGGCTTCACAACATATTATTGTTGTCCTCACCCCTCTCTCAGGGGTTTGAGTATCCAAATCTATCTCCAGATTCAGTGTATATGCACAGTTGTTGCTGCAGAAGAAATGGGCAGTTATGGACATTCCCTACACTCTTCATGCACATCCATGGCTATTTTCCCTACTGTCTTTCCCTCTTCGTGCCCCTTTTTCACCACTTTCCTATCAACCCTTTTTCTTTTCTTTTAAAGAAATTAGCACTGGGATAAGCAGGAGTAAGCAATTTTAAACAGCAGTAAACGGGTTTAAACTTGTTTGCGTGGGGGTAAGCAATGCCTACACAGGTTAAGCAATTGAGAAGCTAAATCAGTATAAGAAACTGTAACCAGAAGTTAGCAGTGCTTACCTCTGCACAAACCCGCTTACAACTGCTTAAAAGTGCCTTAATCACTATGTATCCAACAACCCTTGTTCTGCCCAGCAACAAAATAAACAGCCTCTGCACAGCTCAAACCTAGGACCCTGTACACTATAGGCACAACAGTTAACCACTACACCATGACAGCTGTAAAAACAGTTGTTGTTTTTCCAATATATATCTGTCAATACACATATTGAATAGTACTGAACAATTCCTGTGATTTCTACACTGTGTAGTATTTGTTAGCGATATTACTGTTGCATCACATATGTTGTTATATCTAAATTTACACATATCAGATACATACGGTATGATACATCTGGGAAGGTATACACAACAGTAATGTTTACACATGACAAGGATATGGATATATACATATACATATGTAGATATATGTCTACATGTACATACACATATATATTCATATATATGTATTTATACACATCTGTATAGTGCATCATATAAATGGCCATTTATAGATCTCTCTGTATGTATATATATATATATATATATATATATATATATATATATGTGTGTGTGTGTGTATACATATATATATGTATGTACATCATATATGTACAGGGATTCACTTTATATCTTCGAAATACTGAAATGTCGAAATTCAGTATTTTGAGGCTATAAAGTCGAAACCTAAAAACAACGAAAACTCAGAAGCGCGAAATTCAAAATCTTGCACACCGGAGATTTTGAATTAACACTTCTCGTCCACACACACACACACACACACACACACACACACACACACACACACACACACACACACACACACCTTCCTCCCCACACACAAACACAATTTCTCTACTACATAAAAGCCCCCCACACCCCTCTACTTAAATATTCTAACTCCGAGGTCGCACTACATACAAACAGACACAAAACACCACCACACAAGTTACATTCTCCTCGCACACACACATCACAGCAACAAAACACACTAACACACACCACAGCCTCTACCCATAACCCTTAACACATGCACACTTACCTGAATCCATAACCACAGTGAAACACCAGAAGTGCTAATTCAAAACCTCCAGTATTCGAGGTTTTGAATTTCGAGCTTCTGATGTTTTGCTTTTTTCAGGATTCTACCTTATGAGCTCAAAATACTGAATTTCGATATTTCAGTATTTCGAGCTCCTAAAGTAAATCCATGTACAGATATACCTATTTATATTGATATATATGTAGATATCTATAAGTATATGTGCATATATATCTAAACAGATATACCTATTTACGTAGATATCCATAACTTTATGTGCATATATGTCTATATATCTGTATATGTGTAGACATATATAGCTGTGTATGTATATATATGTGTTTATATATATATATATATATATATATATATATATATATATATATATGTACATATATATATCTATATATGTATGTAGATATGTATATGTCTATATATCTATATAAATATATGTATATATACACACACACACATATATATATATATATAGAGAGAGAGAGAGAGAGAGAGAAAGAGAGAGAGAGAGAGAGAGTACAGTACCAGTGATAGCACAGTAATAATCATGTGGACTAAAGCAGAGATATGTGCAATATATGTGGACAGTCTGGCACTCTCTGGTCAGTCCAGAGGTGTACAAAGATCGCCTTCATGTGAGACATGTGGACGAAGCCTGACAACGTGGATGTTAGCCATGTACATGGGTATATCACATAAATAGTAGACTACATATGCCTACACAGTGTATGCATTCACACACACCTGTCTTTCCTGACACATAATAACTGGTGGTGCAGAGGTCACATGACCACATACCACCCAGTAGTTAGTGACATACATCTGTACAGAATCCCACAGCTTTGTCAGTAATACACAACAGTTATGGTGGCCTGCAGCAGTACATCTTGCAAATATCTGGACATAACATCACACTGGGTAATTACACTAAGCTTCTAGGCATGTAACAAAGCACTGTGCAAACTACAGGCAGATTGCCACAACACTGGACTACATTTTGTATGGGGGAATACACATGTACCTGCAAATATAGCAGGCTCTACAGGCATGTCACAGCACAGAGTATCAGACACCTTTGAGAAAGTGCATACCCACAACCAATGTGAACACAGCCATAGCCACATATGATACGCAAGTGTAATATGACACTATATGGACTGTCTGATAAACACCATCCTCACATATGCCACTCACATACTAACCGTACATAAACTGGGTCATGACACAGTGTGGTCCAATGCCTGTCTGTGGTATGGGACATGTGGGTGTTTAGCCCTACAGACATGTGAGCCTATAAGGTACCATACACTGGAGCAGCATGTAACATCAGATAGAACAGGACCAAGAACAATGGCATCAACCACAGTCTGTGCACAGGCCAAGGTACGTATCCGCAAAACACATAATGTTGACAGTCACCATAAGTACAGAGACCCCAGTACTGTACACACAACTACAGAATGCCCAGGTTATGTCCTCAGAAATAACCCCTACTATACATAACATGTCTTGCAGTCTGATATCTGACTTGCCTGTTATCAGGTATGAGGTCAATAAATAATGGTGTACAGAACATATGCACCTCTTACTGCATGACATATATACAAAGGTTGACAGACTTGTGGCTGGAGCCACAAACACTGGGCCAATATTGGCATGTTGCTGTGCTACCCTCATACAATTACTGTTGTAACAGGGTTTGTTGTGACATATGTCCTATGAGGGATATGAAGTCAGTAACCCTCATGGCTGTCACCATGTACTGACTGCAGTCCTCAGACTATGCTTCTGCAGTTCTAAGATAGGTGATCTGTGAGTAACACAAGAAACATAAGACTCCAAACACTGCCTAGTCTACAGATAACTCTACAGGTGGGAGTTTCCTCAAACACATAACACTGTCATGATAGGTATTAAATCATGTAGACCAGCCATATTCACACACTCCCTGTTAAAAAATGCAGAAGAGCAATACTTACATTCTGTAGCCATGTCTGGCACATCCCCTCCTGTTTGTTGGCCTGCCTCCACAGTGTATGTTGTTAGAGGTAAATCCCAATACCATCTGTGATGCTGTTTGCCAAACACCGACATGAGGTCATGCTCACAGTGAATGAAAAGGCCCAACACCCACATGATGTTCCTAGATTTTGGAGTGTATTTTCATGCAATTGGCTATGGGAATGTTACCAAAGCTGTTCCACATGCAATCAGCTAGAGGGGGACTGCAATTCATGCAGAGGCCATCATGACATGGGTTGAGAGTGTTCTCTGGGTAATACAAGGGTTGCCTAAATTGTTCGCCAGGCCTTGATGTCACATGTAGGGGTATGGATTGTCAACCCCAGCCTCTCTGCTGTTTGACATCAGTTATCCTTGTAAGGCGGACATTGTGACATATTATAGGCCCACCATATAAGAAATTTGCAAAACCCACTCCACAATGAGTCCAGTTGTTACACACTCACAGCCACCTCCACACAGGATATGAATGACAAACACAGACACACATACACACTGAGTTGTCATGTCTGGGATTGGAGCTCCTACCTAACTAGTACACCACACTACAGTATTACACAGTTATAGCATGTGTCACGGAGATTACCAGGCTAGTCCTTCCCCAAAGGTGTATTTCAAAGGGAATGACATCAGCAGGCTTGTCAAAGAAGGACAATGGAGGTTGTATTGTCTGTGAATGGCCTCAAAAGCATTGCTCCCTACACAGACAAACAAACATATACACATCCACACTTGCCATGTCTGGGAATAGAACTCCTACCTAACTAGTTTATCACACTATAGCATTACACAGTTATAGGACATGTCATGGAGATTACTGAGCTACTATTTCTCCAAAGGTGTACGTCAAGGTGAAGACATCTGCAGGCTTGTCATAGTAGGGCAATGGGGAGGGCAGTGTGTGTGCATGGGCCATAATCCATTCATCTAGAGGCAGACACACCATAATCAGGCACACACATGTTTATATTCCACTGCTAGATGACTACTGACCTATACAGTCATGTTGCACAGTTAGCACTAGCATCACAGACTCTATAATGCTGAGGTATTCCGGAGGCAAATGTCTGCGGTGATTGACATTTACACATCATGTGGTTTTAGCCAATTGGCTATGTGCTGGGTGAGACAGGCCTCATGATGGAATGCTCTTTGTCACTGTCACTCTCTTCCATACATCTATGTATGTGTACTTTTGGCATATTATAATGTGTTGTCCTTGGATATATGTGTGTATTCCTATCCAATGTGTGTGCAAAGCATGACTGATGCATACTGAGGAGTGTATGCATTAACATCTGTGACTGTCAGATATGTATGATCCACTGTTGTTGCCAGACATGGGCTTAATTTCTTTGTGTGTGATCATGCCCAGTATGACCTTTCAGTATTTTGTTGTCTGACATAGTCTTCATTTCTCTAAGTGTGGGAGCATGCTCAGTATGACCCTCTGTATTGAATGTGTGAATCAATTCCAGGTAGATTGTACACCAGTGCAGACTTTTGTGTTCTACACCTACAGCTAGCAAACTGTTTCTGCAGGATATCTGTAGATCAGTTGACAATATGGGGTCAAAATGGGCAAAAGATAGTGGGTTACTGTAGGTAATTGTGTCTGTGCTGCTTCTGCTACATGGTCCTGGTGTTAGCAGAGATATTCAGACGTGTACTGTTATAAACTGCGATGTTTTATGTCATCAAGTACTGTCACATAGACATATTTGCTTGCAGTGATGTCCTGGGGAACACAGGATGAATGCAGCTGTGTCCAGTATTGTGGTCAAATGCCTACATATTCTTGCACACTCATGCCATTCTGGAGGGGGAGCTGCAGACACTTGCTGCTGGATCTGTTTAACTGGTTCAGCACCTTGGTACTGTGGTGGCAGAGGATCCCATACTTGTATATCCATCGATGTGACAGTATGGCCATATCTTGTTGTGGCGACACCTCACAGCTGTACAGATTCACACAGGTTACCCAGTGGCAGTGTCATAATTCTGGACATTACCCCTACACTTTGTGGTTTACGAGCAGGTTTGTAGCCACCCATTTTTGAGTTTGCAGCCAGGGATAGTATGTACACACTGCTGAGTTTCGGACTTCACAAACTCCATGCCACCCATGCTCCCACCCCCCCTTTTATTCTATCCTCTTCCAGACATTATGTGAACATTCTCTGATATTTTCCCTATAGTTATCACTTCATCACAGCCGTAAATTGGTGTTGGTCCACAGTTCATGCAGTAGGACATGGTGGACATGTTACTGTGATTTGTCCACATGGCCTTGCATATGGGTTCTGTGGACTGTGTTATGTTGTTATTTGGGTGTCCATGACATAACATACATTGGCAGTACAGGTGAGACACAGGCCTTTGGCAGAGGACTGTAGGCCATTTGGTAGTGATGCAGGCCAGCTGTAGCAGGCCGTTGCATTCTGTCAGTTCTGCAATCCCAGACTGCAATACAGTATATTCCCCTGGGGTGACAGGGTAGGTGTGCAAGGTGTTCATGCCAATTCTTTTTGTCAGTATTGATCCAGTGGAGTGGAAGCTGACAAGGTGCTGCTTACAGCTAGGGACACACCTGCACAGGACACCTGCTCTGCATGCTGCATTCTTTCGCTATTGCCATACACAGGTGGGGGTCATATTGTACTCATTCCTAACAGCATGGATAAGACCGGAGAGGTACCTGTGGGTGGTGGTTGGGTGAGCTGGGGTGTATGTGTGCTATGGACACTACTTGCATCTGACTCACAGATATGCATGGGGCCACTTATGCTGGCTTGTGCAGGGACATCAGCTGTTTCTCAGTACATTATTCCTATGACCTTTGCGGTCTGCCATGTTTGGCCAGATGACATTGGTATTCCCTACTACAAGCCCAGATAATGTGGTGCAAACCTGTATGTACAATTCCAAGGGTGTGGCCATTTGACAGTTACATATTATACACTCTCTGTCTGGGGTACTACCCCCTGTGTACTGCTTGTATATCTGGGCTGACAGTCATGCCATGTCCATCTTTCAGATGGTGGCACATATTACTTCCAAATATTTACAATGGCTTACTGCTAGAATGTGTTATACTGGGAAACATTGTGTTTGGCAATGCAGTTGTGAGGACTTGGCTCTATCATCAGCAGTACTGGGCAATGCCCACGAGGACAAACCTCACCATGCATACATACTGAACACTCTCACACAATATACAACACACAACAACCTAACACATGCAGACCTGCATATTGTAAACATGCTACAATCAATCCTGCTTCCTTGGCCAGCTCAGGTAATCTGTGCTCTACTGTTATTATACCTACACATACATGTTACTACATTTCTACATAGAAATGGGGGGGCACACCTGTGTGTTACTACGTTCCTACATAGGAATGGGGGGGGCACACCTGACTGTAACTACATTTCTACATAGGATTGGGGGGCACACCTGACTGTTACTACATTTCTACATAGGATTGGGGGGCACACCTGACACTTGTACACATTTGCTATGACTGTACTGGTATGTCGGGTACGCCATTTCATTCTGTATTCTAACTTATCATGCTGACTAGAGGCATATCAGTGTACTACAGGTCTTAGGTTTGATTGACCTACATTTCAGTTTCTTACTTCTTACCCTTCAGAACTAACATCCCACTGTCTGACCTGTTGTAGTCTGTCTGTGTAGGCATGGGGGGGAGGTTACCCATAGCTATCAATCAGAGGCCTTAGCACAGCCTTTGTTTGTGGTTGTCTGCACCTGTCCTGCTGGCTGAGACTGTTGTTGGGTATGTGAGCCTCCCTGACTGGCATGTGTCTGTCATACGGACACACATGTGGCCCAGCACATTCCCTGTAGTGAGTTTGTCATCTTGTCTAGTACTGGCTACTATGGTGACACCAGTATTTGTTACAGATCTCATGCTGCCACTATAGGTGTCTTCTGTCTGCTGGCATCCTATTCAGCCACCCAATTCCCTTGCATGCTCACATACATACCATAGATACAAGTAACAACACATACTACTCCATTCGGCAATTGGTAGGAAGAGTGACTTAGCTTGTGGCTGTGCCAGTATTGAGGATGGTGCTGGAGGGCTGCCTATGTCAGATGCACATAGTACACTCCCTATACATGGTTAAGCGCAGGTAGTGTCATGTTTGGCATCCCTTTTACTGTATGTACGAGTCAGAGAAAGGTGTCATTCCTTGGGTCCCTACTGTGACAGTGTATGTGCTATGCATTGCCTCTTTGCCAAGGCCAGGTCATACTAGGCACGCCTACTTCTGCCTACTGGGGCAGGCTCAGGTTGTTCCTCCATTGTGTCACTCTGTGCCTGTGCAGGCCTTGGCAATGGTGGGGGCTGTGTGGCCCTGCCCCATGCTGTTCCTGCTGCAGCTGTTTCCGTAGAATCATATTGTATAGCATGACACATACAATGACAATTTGGATACATGCAGCTGGTGAGTACTGCAAATCTCCACCAGATGTGTCCAGGCACTGGAACTATGACTTGAGCATCCCAAATACACACTCTGTTATGATTCTGGTTTGTGCATGTGGCTCATTATGGAGTTCTTGTTTGGGTGTGTGTGCATTTCTGATGGGTGTCATCAGCCATGGCTCCAGTGCATAACCAGCATCCTCCACTAGGTGACCATAAGGGATGTCCCTACTGGCAAATCTCTGGTACAGCTGCATCAGATGCCAGCTGTGGGAATCATGAAAGCTTTCAAGGCATCCAGCACACACATTCATTATAATGCCCTGGAGATCACACATGACCTGGCAGTTGATGGAGGGGAAGCTCTTGCTGTTAATGTAGACCCTACCCTGCTCACCGGGTGATGCTTTGATGCATATGTGCATGCAATCTATAGCACCACTACCTCAGGATATTCTGCTATTTGGTGGAAGAGATGCATATTTCTGGCCAACGCCTCACGGGTGTTGGGAAAATATATGTGCCAACCAGCATGTGCTGACATGGCATCCAGGAACTGGTGGAATACTCTGGATGCTGATGCCTGTGAGATCCCCATGATATCCCCAGTTGGCCTTTGGAAGGTACCTGTGGCTAGTATTCTTAGGCCTACACATACCTTGGTATCCACTGGGATGGGTTCCCCTCTGTTAGTTCTGTGTGTCAGGCGTGGTCGGCACAGCTCAACAATTTACTGTAGGAGGTCCCTGTCCACCCTATAGTGCTCCACTATCTCCAGCTCATGTAGCCCCTGGTAGGTTACCCTGGGTCTGTACACTCTTCTCCATCTCCTCACTGTGGGTTAGTTGACAGCATTCTCATCCTCACCACCCTCAGCCTCTTCCACATGTTGATGTATGATAGCTGCTGCAGCCCCTATCAGTTTGTTGCTTTCGTTGTTAAAATTTCCCCACTTATATACACCGGTGGTGTAGAGTATGTGGGAAAAAACAGAGGGAAAGGTGTTAGCATAGTTTATAGTAGTGTTCTGAGCTGGGCTGCTGCCTGTGTAGTTGGCTGATTCTGATACATTTCTCCTGCCAGCTATGCTAGTTCTCCTTGATTACTTTCCTACTGATGTTTTCCCTTCCCATTGCCTTCCTGTTTAAGCCCGGGGGCACGCCGTGCAAACACAGTGTTTTTTTTTTCATTTAAAACACAGTGTGCGGCGTACACACCCGCTTAGGCAATGTAAAGAGAGCTAGGCAGCCTCAGTCACACCCCCTTGCTTAGCTCTGCTAAGCTAAGGGCAAACCCAAGCCACAGGGCTCCAATAAGCTTACAGTATGCCTGACACCCCCCCCCCCCATGATGTCAGCTAACTCTTAGGCTTGAACCATGCTATTCCTGCACTTACACTGTTGGGTGCTGGCTAGCATTGAGGGGAAATCTGGGATTCAGTATCATTCCCCTCATTTGCGTAGGATTGCCTGCTACTGCATAGTTACAGGTCCCACACTGAGCCTTCCCCCTTAGCAACCACTATTCACTGGCCATGTTGTATTCTGCCTGCCATTGAGTATAATGGCAAAATAGTGATTTTGACTAGAATGCTTATTTCAGGTTATTTTTTATATTTTCGGCCCAAACCCATTTGCTGACCTACTCTTAAACAGATGAAATCGCTAAAAAAAATAAAAGTTATTTTCTTAATTTTTGCAACTGTTTTCCATGCCAATGGCCATATATTTGGCCATTGACATTGTTTCCACATAATATACACCCTTTATTTGGAGCTATTATGGCTCCGTTTTGTAGTTTGCAGAAATGAACTAGGTTACTAACCAAGTACATTTCTGCACACTACACTAGTCCTGCACAGCCGGCTGCCAAATTCCTGGATCACAAATTCACCTCATTTGCATGATTTTCACCTGCAAATGGGGTAATTTGCATATAGCGCTCATGCACATCCCTGCCGCTTATTCCTGGATCGCACGGCGGCCGTATTGAATCCAGGAGCTCCTGCACTATTCCTGCATGCCGTGCAGGGCTTGCTGAATCCAGGGGTGTATTTGTTAATTTACATTCTATCAGAGGGAAAATGGTTAGCAAACATCATTGTACATATTCCTTGTGAGAAGGATTCCACATTCCACAAAGAAAAGAATGGAAGGATGAAAGTCTCTGAATTTCTACTATTCATCACACAACATGGTTTCATGTTTTGCAATCTGCTAACTAAGAGAAGTATACTTTAAAGGTTGACAGATGTTTTTATATGGATGTAAAATGTCTTTAACATAATATACAGCCTCCTTTTTCTTTACTTATTACAATTCCCATCTGCTAATCTTCTGCTCCTGATTAATGTGCTGCATGTTAAGTGGTTTATCAAATATGTTCACCTGTGCTTACTCAATTATTTTGGCCATGCTTCATAGTTCTTATGTTTTCCTAGAAGTGTTCTAAACTATGATCAGCTATTATATAAAGGGAACATTCATAATAATTCTATTCTTTTGTTACTCAATCAGCACAGAAGTGTTTCTTGTATAAAATGCATAAAATGACTAGAAAAAATGAGCAAACCTAAATGGATACTTTGACATATGAAAACGCATGAGACTCACTGATTTGTAAGTACCTCTCACCTTAGTCTTCATATTTTTCCAATGTAATTTTTCAATTATGTTATTATATTTGAATTAAGTGGATCTCTTTTCACGGATTTTGGGTTTTCTTTTGCTCATGTTTTTATTCCTTTACATTCTTTCTTGTTAATTTATACTAAATCACTCTGCTTCCTTTACCACTTCCCTTCTATTTACTTAGAGAAGTTTAAATGTATTTTCACGCTGCTGTATGATTCCTTTATTTTACCATAGTTAATTTACTTAGCAAAATGTCAATGCATTTTTTCATGCTGCCACATCATTCCTTCCAAAACATATACATGTTTATATTGGCTACTTGGATACTTGTGATAAAATAATTGCTGCATCTATTTAACTCTCTTTTTAACTAGTAATAATTCTGGTTTTATCTTTTCAAAAGTTTCTTATCTGTTAGACACTGGTATCTGTCTAATGGTTAACATCACATGATCTCATAATTTCTTTCATTTTTTCGAACATTACTTCACTCTATATTTATTTATATAAATACATGATCCAGTTGGAATGCACACATCTTTCTGTAATAAATATTATGATCTGTTTGATGTCATCATCAACTGACCACCAGGTAATCAAGCAATGACAGTGTAACATAATATATGACTGACCATGTTACTGTGGCCTTCTCAGGAAGGCTAGTCTTAAACAGCACCATTAAATAATTGCATTTACAGACAAATTAGTTTAAATATAAGTGTGAAAGAATTGTAAAAAATAAATGTCCAAAAAAAGAGTTGCTGGCTGGGGCTGGGAGAAAAGGTGGGAAAGTTGGCGTAATACGTAATCCATATAGGCTACAGCATGGTGATCTCTGTTTACAAGAATTGAGGGACTGTCCGATGGGCCTAGCTTTGCCAATTCCTTTTTTACTGAAATTCAGGTGCTTTGTCATTCATTTCCAGCCCACTGATGCTACCCTAGTCTTAATACTTACTTGAAACAGAAGTTCATGGTCTTGTCTAAGGCTGAGTGGACTGGTGGCATCTCATTTCCCTGCACTTAATAAGATCTGTTAAACTCATTTTTATTTATTTATTTTATTTATTGACATTTGTTGACCGGGTTAGTCCAGCTGGGCTAGGAGCCCATTTTCAGTGGAGACCCAAGGAGAAAAGAAAGAAAGGAGAGAGATTAAGTATACATAACAGTTAAGAGTACAATAATGACATGCATAAGAAATTAAAACAATCATTAATTGACTACAATAGTACAAGTTCAAATATATGCTGTAATTACAAAGGCGCACCAAACAATTTATTTTTCCAATGTGTGAGTGGTGTAAGTATCTAATTTTATAACTGGTGTAGTAAGGTATATAATAGGAACCATGAGAGTGTTGAAAAGAGTGTCTAGAGTTGAAAAAAGATTTTGGCGAAAAGTAGATGTGAGAGAAATAAGATACAGAGAGGAATGTATTTAATGGTGGTACAACCGAAATTGCACTGGAATGAGAAGAAAGTGTGCTGTGAAGTTGTAATGAAGAGTGCACTACAGAGAGAAAGTGGAGCTAGGTAGGGTCATGGCAGGAACAACATTTGGTTCTAAAAAAGTGTAGTTTGAGTTCTTTCTTGAATTGTAAAGGGTGAGAGATGGAGCGTAATTGGGATGGGAGGTTATTCCATGCCTGGGATAGGGTGGATTTGTAAAGTAATCTACCAATAGATTTTTTGGTTGGTAGATGTTAAGGAGTTGTTGGTTAGATGTCCAAAGTGTGTGAGTTGGTGTGTAGATGGATACCAAGGAAGACAGGACAGGGCATGAAGATGGTTTATAAAGTATTGAATGAATAATTTGTAACTGAGATAGTAGACGTTGTTGTGGGAGTTCTAGCCATTGTAGTGAGTTGAGTGAGATGCAGTGGTGTGAGTTATGTGGGGAGTTTGTGATAAACCTTGCTATCTTGTGGTACATTTGTTGGAGTTTGGCCAGGAAAGTTGCTTGAATATTAGTTAGTATAGGGGTGGCATAGAGTAGGGAGGGGAGAAGAAGAGCCCGTGACAGGGACAGTCTGGCATCATAGGTCAGGAATCTATGATTTAGGTAGAGCATACCAAACTTTTGGTGAGTTCTCTTTATACTTTGAAGGATGTGTAGGTTAATTTTATTTTCATCATCAGTGATGGCTCCTAGATGTTTTGTGTGGGAGTCAGGTTGAATGGTGCTGTTATTAGAGGATGAGATAAGAAGGTTAGACTTTAGGTGAGAGAGAGTCTGGGGGAAGAATAGCAGAAGTTTGGCTTTCTTGGGGTTTAGGATAAGAAGATTTTCAGCAAGCCATTTTTCTACAGAAAGAAAGGTGCCCTGAGTGAGTGTGTGAAGGTCAGAGATATTGTTGGATGTGCAGATGAGAGTTGAATCGTCGGCATATTGGACTAGTATAGATTGTTTGCAGGAGGTATATAGATAATTTGTAAAGATGTTGAATAGGAGGGGTCCAAGGATGGAGTCTTGGGGCACCCCTGTGGTTACTGGGAGGTAGGGTGAGCAGGAGAAGAGCCAATGAACAGATTGCTGTCTGTCAGAGAGATAACTAGAGAAAAAGGTTAGAGAGGTGGGAGTTAGATTGAGATTAGAAAGTTTAGTTAGAAGCATGGGGTGAGAGACAGTGTCGAACACTTTTGAGATGTCGAGGAAGAGGCTGGATACTAGGAGGTCTTTGTCTCGTGCTTCAGCTGTTGAGTGTGTGAAAGGCAGGAGGGCTGTAGAGGTGCTGTGATTAGGGCAGAAGCCATATTGGGAGTGTGTGAGGAGGTTATGTTCTAGGAGATAGTTTAGGAGTTGAGAGTGTACACATTTTTCTAAGAGTTTGGAGAGAGGAGAGAGGATGGCAATTGGACGAAAGTTAGATGGGTCAGTTGAGTTTCCCCCTTTATGCAAGGGGGTAGTGAAGAAGGATTTCCAAATGTCTGGTACTGTAGATTCCTGGATAGATCTATTTATTAAGATAGATACTGGGTAGGTTATGGATTCAGCAGCTAATATGAAAAGGGAAGGAGGGAGGTTGTCAGAGGAGGGAGAGCAAGGTTTAAGCTTTAGAAGGAGGGACTTTATATATGAGGTTTGAACTGGTTTGAAGGAGAAAAGATTACTGGTTTGTGTCTTGGGAGGGGTATAAGGGTTATTTGAGTTGTGGTTTGAGGGAGTAAGTTTCTGGACAGTTTTGATGAAGTGTCTATTTAGAAGGGTAGCAGTTTCTAGAGGGCTATTATTTGGGTAAGGGGAGGGGTTTAAGTGGGACCCAGGATTGAGAATTTTCTTTAGGGTGGAGCAGAATTTTTGTGGATTTGTTTTACAGTTATTTTAGCGAGAGTTGTAGTATGATTTTTTCTGTCTTTACAGATATGCCTTTTGACAAGATTCTGAAGTTCTTTATATTTGTGAAGTAGGGTAGGTTGTTTATACTTAGTCCAGGCTTTCCAAGTGTTGTCACAGTATTTCATGAGTGATTTAGTTTCTTTAGAAAGCCAGGGGGCAGAGTTAGATTTGATCCTGATATTTCTTGTAGGGGCTAGGGAGTTGAGAATATCAAGGAATATGCTATTAAATTTGTGAACATCAGTTAGGGGCAGTTGTTCAAGGATAGACCATTCAATAGAAGAAAGGATAGAGTTGAATTGGGTAGTATTAAAGTTAAGTAAGTTACAGCAGTCTCTATAGGTGTGAAATTTGAGTGCTTGTGAAGAGTGGCGTAGTATGATTGTAGGATGATGGTCACTCAAAGAATTAGGAAAGGTAGTTGGCTTGTGGTACAGGTTGGGAGAGTTTGTGAGAATCCAGTCTATGGTTGAAGTGGAAGAGGTGTTATTATGTAGGTAAGTAGGAGATGTTATTAGTTGGTGGAATTTATAGAGGTTGATGGAGAATTGTGGGGAGTTAGTGGCAAGTTTGGCCCAGTCTATGTTAACATCTCCTAAGATGACCGTTTCATAGGGTATTAGAACCAGGAGAGGATAGATTTTAGGATTGGAATATTATTACCAGGGGGAATATAAATGCAGGCAATGACAAATGTCTTATGTGGGTTTAGATGGCAACTGAGAGTGATGAGTTCAGCTGGGCAGAAATCAGGAATAGGTGTGGGAATGGTAGAGAGGTTAAGATTATTTGAATGGAGAATGGCAACACCACCACCTTTTTTGTTGAGTCTATCGGCGCAGTAGATGTTGTAACCAGGTGGCAGAATTTCATTGTTTGTTATGTGTGGTTTTAGCCAGGTTTCAGATAGGGCTATGATATGAGGGGTGGTATGAGCTATCCAAGCATGTAGTTCAGAGATTTTATTAGTGAGGCTTCATATATTCAGGGTGTAGATAGAAAGGTGTTTGTACTGTGAGGTTTAATTTAAGGGAGGTTGAGTTGGGAGTGGGTGGTGGGAGGATGTAGGGGTGGTGGGGCTGTTTATGGGTGTAGGGTTATGGATATGGGAGGGTGGGCCTGAATTTGGGTGAATATCACCAGTGAGTAGTAAGTTGCTGGGGACTGAGGTAGGGTGTGATGCTGAGAAAAGTTGGTGATGAAATTTTGGCTTGGGTTTATAGGAGGGGTAGATGTCAAGTATAATGAGTTTGTGATAGCAGTGGAAGGTGATGTTAAAGAGAGATGGAGAGATTAAGATGGGGTGGGAAGGAGAGGTTGGTTTGTTAGTACATGTGGTAGGAGAGTATAGAAAAGGTTGGGAAAGGTCAGCTTGATAGGAGGTTAGATTTGCAAGTAGAGTTAGGATTGGTAATAGGAGGTATAAAAGTAGCATGTTAAGGTTGGGTTTTGTGTGTGGGAGGGATTATGATTTTAGAAAAAGGTTGCGTTTGGGGGAAGTGAAGTAAGTAGTGATGGTGTAAGAGGTGGGAAATAGGAGCAGGAAGGAGAAATGTTAGTGGTTAGATAGTGTGTGGAGGGGGATGGGTTAGGGGTAGACAGGAAGTGAAATTTGGGTGGCGGTTTGGACAGGATGGGGAGGGACAAAATAGTATAAAGGTAATTTATAAGGGGGTGGGTGGGAATGGGGGTAGGGTAGAGGAGCAAAGTGGGCAGAGCGAATGGAGTGGGGATGCACCAGCTGGAGCTGCAGAAACCCAGAAAAAAAACTATCAGGAGAGCATGTAGGAATACATGTACAAGGGGCCTAGAGAGAGAGTGGAAAAGGACTACAGCAAGGAGGCACAGAGGAGAGAGACTAGGAGACTAGGAGAGGATAGAATGCCGGGAGAAAAACAACAGCAGAGAAAAAAACAGTAGCAGAGGTCAGCAGGATAAGGTAGTGCAGAAATGGGAGGCTAAGAAGAGATATAGGTAAAGAATAGGAGCAAAAGAGGAGAGAAATAGTAATAGGGGCCCTAAAGAGCCAGGGTTACTTATAGAAAAGCAGGGGAGGGGGAAAAATCAACAGAGCAGGTAGAGGATTAAACAACTTGGGAGTGACCTGGTGATGTGCAGGGGGCAGCTATCAAGGGAATAAGGCATGGACTACAACAACAGTATGGTAAGATACAAAATGAGAAGCATTATTTGGACATACTTTCTGGAATTACATTCAAAAACAATTAGAGGGAGGCAGTCATCAAGATACGTCTTGGGTACAAGTAGTTTCCAGCAGGGCAGGCCAATGGTCTTGTGTAGGGAGTCAGTCCTAACTTTCTGGAATTACATTCAAAAACAATTAGGGGGAGGCAGTCATCAAGATACATCTTGGGTACAGGTCCAGCAGAACAGGCCAGTGGTCTTGTGTAGAGAGTCAGTCTTAACTTTCTGGAATTACATTCAAAAACAATTAGAGGGAGGCAGTCATCAAGGTACGTCTTGGGTACAGGTAGTTTCCAGCAGGACAGACCAGTGGTCTTGTGTAGGGAGTCAGTCCTAACTTTCTGGAATTACATTAAAAAACAATTAGAGGGAGGAAGTCATCAAGATACATTTTGGGTACAGGTAGTTTCCAGCAGGGCAGGCCAGTGGTCTTGTATATGAAGTCAGAACTAACTTTCTGGAATTACATTCAAAAACAATTAGAGGGAGGCAGTCATCAAGATACTTCTTGGGTACAGGTAGTTTCCAACAGGGCAATCCAGTGGTCTTGTGTAGGGAGTCAGTCCTAACTTTCTGGAATTACATTCAAAAACAATTAGAGGGAGGCAGTCATTAAGATACGTCTTGGGTACAGGTAGTTTCTAGCAGGGCAGGCCAGTGGTCTTGTGTAGGGAGTCAGTCCTAACTTTCTGGAATTACATTCAGAAACAATTAGAGGGAGGCAGTCATCAAGATATGTCTTGGGTACAGGTAGTTTCCAGCAGAGCAGGCCAGTGGTCTTGTGTAGGGAGTCAGTCCTAACCAAATGATAGCCGGCTGCACATCAGGGGTGCGTGTCCAGGGCAAGGAACAGAGAAACAAAGATGAAGGTTCATGAAGGGCCTAGCACTGTTTCAAAGGGAGAAGGAACTTACTAAAATAACAGGAAGATGGGCTATAACTCTTTTTTCCTGTTTAGCTGTTGTTCATAAAACCCTTAAATGTGGTTACATTCATGTGTGTTATCCCTCCCACTGGTTCCTTACAAACAGGAAGTCTTGAAGACAGAGGGTCTTTTATAGCCTGGGAAGAAAGGTAAATATCCCTTCTCAGAATACACTGTGACACTGAAGAAGGGGCTAGTTCTTTCAGTCTAGTTAAGAAGGACATAAGAGATAATGCTACCATAATTTTAAGTCTTCCCCATTTATGATGTTTTACCTTGATGAGAATAATCCCCAATTATTTTACTTTATTTGTAGTTTACCTCAGATGTTAAGTTAATTCTGAAGGGACTGTAGTGTATGTTAGATATTGTTCTTGTTATTTTCACAGGTAATGCCAAAATTAAAAAATATAACCATTTCATTAGTATTTTCACTCTTTCTGAGTTATGTGGCATGTACAAAGAATTCTATTTTTAAAGATAATTATCCATGCAAGAAATTATTGTTAATTCTTGCTGCACTTTGAAACAAGGTAAATTGTTTAATTATTTCCTATTTTACTCTCATCATGTTCTTTCCTTTCATGCTGTGCAATACAGTTCATACATTTTGTATTATTCCATTTCATGCAGCTTTCTTAAATGGTAGAGAATATTTATTGACTATGTTAAAATTACAGCTGTAAATGTTTCAATGTCTTTAATAATGCAATTGGACTCTACATGTTCCTATTATTAAGTGCTCAGTGTTATTAATCTGTTTGATGACAGCAACTTTTTAAGGCCACAAATTTAAGAAAATTCATGTGTTAAATGTACTGTTTGCTTTGTGAATAGATAGGAAGATAATAGGCATCCTTTACTGGCAACCCCATTAACCTAAATATTTTTTCCGAAATGCTAAAAGTTGATCATCAGCTGTTTGAGTGAGCAAGGAAATGAAATACACCTAATGCACCCCAAAGGAATGCCACCATGTCATAATCCTCATAAGAGTTTATACTTAAAATATAAATGACATAAGTGAAATCAGATCTGATGTCACAAACTCATGTTTAATGAAGTTTGTTTGATAGCACAAGTCGGTTGCCTTTATTTTTGAACCACAACTTGATCAAGGTATATTATCTATGGCATTATTACATTCAATTACTGTGTAAATATTACTATTAATATCTTAAAATCAGCATTTGTAATAGCAGCCAAACCTGTACTCATAAAATATTTCTGCTACTGTGGGTACTGAAACTCATGGAGACTTCTTCTTCTTCTTCTTCTTCTTGACTGCTTCCATGATTTGGGAAACCAACTGTCCAACTTTGGAATGCTATATTATTTTCAAGAGGATGCTAATTATAACTTGTTATGAGATAAAATTCCATGGGGACCCTGTCTAAGCCAGGTACCTCTTTCGCCTTAGACATCAATTTATTATTGTCTCCAGTCTAATAAGTTGAAATAGTTGATTCTCATACTAGAAAGGGGATTGACAGGCTGTATGTATGTATGTATGTATGTATGTATCTATGTATTTGTTAGCTAGTTTATAGTTCTGACCAATCTGAACCTTATTCAATCGCTTCTCGGCCTTTTGGCTAAAATCAAGTGTAGACTCTTAACCTTATTCAGATATGCCCAGAGGTTATAAACCAAGTGAATTTTCCTGTTTTACTAAAAATCAAAAGTTGGACGCAGTTTTCCTAGACAGTGATACACTTGCTGAGCAAATTCTAAGTAAGGTGCAATCATGCAATAGTCTATAAAGACTAAAGAGTTCCAGTGATACAGCACATGGTCTGTCAGTTAAATTCAACATTTAAAGTAACACATTTGAAATGGATTTGGACAAGATCACAATTATACAGTAACTGGTATGTTGCCAGAAAGTTGGACAAGATCACAATTATACAGTGACTGGTGTGTTGTCAGAAAGATATTGGCAACTCAGAGCAGTTAGGACATTAAAAAAAACACTGCTATTTAACTGACAAGAAGAAAAAGATTTGTATCATTTTGATAGAAAAACAGAAATTTTGCATTTAAAGTATCACTAAAAGCTCTTGCCTTCTTTTCAGAATGTGATAATACTGTATTTATTAATCTCTTGCCTTTGGTTTCATCATTCATCGGGCTCCAGGCTGAGCCTGTAATTGGTCATTGTTTGAGCAGTATACTGCCCCAATAAACAAATTTAAATAAATAAATAAATAAAGGTACATAAACTCCAAAGGATATATCTCCACTAAGTACCAGGTGGGGTGTAACACACAGGGTACCATTTACAAAGTGTCTGCAGACCACACAGGCAATTATCACAACTTCTACATATTGCACACCAGTGACTGTGCCAATGGTTTCCAAAGGGTGACTTCCTTCAGAGGCATCTTATTGTCAATGCTGCATATGGCCTGGAACCGGGGTTGATAGCACCTATCAGCCAGTGTTCAGCCTGTTACAAACAAGGATCCTTGTGTTGCATGTGTATGGGCTACTTAATGCACACTTTTGCTGTCCTGTGTGTTGCCTGACTACAAACAATGTTGATTAGTAGATGAGCCACTGCTTCTATTATTGTGACAAAGGGATGTCGTAGCCTGGCCTGAGACACCTCCACAACAGATGTATCTAGCACTGTATGGCTGTGATCTAGGCCACCCACAACCATGATGGCCATCACTCATGGAGGTAGCAGTGGAACACCTTTGTGGACAGTGCCAGCCACATGGCAGGAGAGCATGAGAAGAACTGGCAAGTTCTAATAATGAATTAGACTATCAAAACTACCACACACATGGGACATGCACTCCCAGAGATCATTTTGCATACCCTGCATTAGCCTTAATAACTCTGAAATGGATGTGGTGGTTCTAACCTGTACCTCTGTGATGGCCCTGCACATCCATTGGGTCACAGCCATTGACACAGCAATTTCAGCAGGAAGGCAGTAACGATGTCTTCAATGAATAAGAGTACCCTCCCACCACTAGTGTGTAGCCCCCATGCAATAGGTCTACTGGCAGATTTTTAAAAATGCTCTCTATGGGGTAACACATGACTGCCACTTTCCCCAGTAACCTGTCATCCCTGTGTGGTGTGTTTTCTTGGGTGCCCACAGGAACAGATGTTGTGTCCGTAGCCTGTGCAGGGATCCATTGGTCACACTCCCTGAGTTCAGAACACACACACACTTTGTACCAGCTGACCATACCAGCTCTTCCCTGCCATCATGATCAGAGGTTGCTGAGTCTCCAACATCAAGTGGTTGCAATTCCACAGTAGTGGTGCTGTACCTGAGAATCACCCATGAACACAGCAAAATATAATACCCTGTGTAAGCAGAACCTAGCACCAGAAGCATACATTACAACCAGATGTACTAATAATAGTGCTTTCAAAATAAGCATTTAACTACTTTACCTCATACAGACAGGCATTCAGGTTGAATCCCTAATAATTGTGTATAACACAAGCAGACAGCTTTACTAAGTTGCCCAAAGCAAGAGAACCTGTTATATCCTAAGACTGTCACATTAAAAGTACATTAGGCATCTCCAAAGGATTTCTATGGTACACAATAAAGTTCTGCGCCAATGTCAAGCACCACACTGAGTGACCTTGCAAAGGTGTCACTGCCTCTGACATGGGTCAGAAACTCCTCCATCTCCATCAGACATGTCTCGACTGATGACTTACCTCTCATCAACCTACCTTCTGGTGCCAGGTGAATAGCGTTTTTGTTCTGTTGCTCATGTTATCTGAATGACCCTGCAGTAGACTATTTTATATATATGGTTCTGGAATCCAGGCACCTTGAAGCTGAAAGTAATCCAATAATCCAAGTTATAGTTTAAAAACCTTTTAATGTGAGCGCGTTCATTCACATAAATAAAAAGAACTACTTCAGACAAATAAAAAGCATTCAAAAGAACATTTAAATACATTTCCTGATTCATGACATCACAAACCCACCCTAAAAAGTCATGTGATCAAGTCATATTATCAAAAAATTCACATAATTCATTCACAAACATATTATTTTTCTTGTTTGATGTAAAAAAAATATATATATATATATATATATATATATATATATATATATATATATATATATATATATATATATATAAATATGCTAATATGTTAACATATAAACAGGAATAAACACCATACATTTTGGAGTTCTTATTCCATATTTATCTTAAAAGTGGCTTTAATTTTAAAATACATTCCAAGGAGCAATAGTCATTTAGTCCAGGATATGAGTGTGCATTTAGCCTTAATTGCCATAAAAGCTCATGCTCTTCTAACTTCAAAGTCCACGGACCCCCCCTATAATTGGGTACTAGTTGCTCAATTACTAAGTATTTAAACTGGTGACTTGGTTCATTCATTATGTGTCTAGCCAAAGTGTTCATAGTATTCTGTTTATTTATACTATATTGATGTTCATAAATTCTTTGTTTAAAGTGTCTCTCTGTTTTCCCCACATAGAAGCAGACACATGCCTGGCACTGTGCAAGGTAGACAACCCCTTTTGTGCTGCAGTCAAATCTCCCCTGCACCTCATATTGTTCACCCAGGACAGTAAATGTTGATGTTAACTGTATACATTTACAATAGGGGCATCTACCACAATTCTTCATACCTTTGTTTGTTATATAAGGTTTTACATTCCTTTCCAGGATAGATTTAATGTTGGGCCCCCTTCTGTGTGTAACTTTAGGTTTATCCATTAATTTGGTCCTAAGGGTAGCATCTTCATTTGTAAGGGCCCAGTTTTTAATCAAGATGTTCCTGAGGGCACCTGCATCCCAGAAAAAGTTGTTATAAAACTAACATTAAATTCATTTTCTATCCTAGGATTCATGTATATTATGGTATTCACCATCTCTCCATTACATTCCATTATGTTTCTATTCAAAATGGGTTTAAAATGGCCCGTCATTCTCTTCCTTTACACTTCAGCCATGACTTCATCCAAACAACTAGGTGGATAACCTCGCTTAAAGAAGATGTTTCTCAAGTTTTGACATTCATTGTCAAAATCCTGTTTGAGGGAATTCATCCTGGCAGCTCTCACGAGCTGCCCTTTCACCACTGCCCGCTTTTGATGTACAGGATGATTACTGGTGAAGTGAAGAAAATTATTAGAATATGTGGATTTTCTGTATATGAGGGCTACATATCTATTATTTACATTATCCTTGTTCAATTTCACATCTAGATAGGCCATTTCATGTTCACCAAAATTGAACATAAATTGTAGAAAGGATGTCATGTTTGACATCTCATCTAACAACTGGTTAACTGTTTCTAAATGACCTTTTATTAATAGAAACATGTCATCCAAAAACTGTGTATACCATCTCACAATGTTCCTGAATGTATCATTGGAAAACAAAAATTTATTTTCCCAGAAGGCCATAACGGTGTTTGCAAAGCTGCCCCCACAGGGTGAACCCATGCAAATAATAATTCTTATTAAATAGAAAAAAAATATTTTCCAAAATTAGTTTTGATAGGTCCTCTATTAGGTTCATTTTGTACCCATCTACACTTCTCTCCATCAAGAATTCTCTCACCCAACTAATACCCAGAGCTTGTGGTATTGCAGTATATAGGTCTTTGACATCTATTGTCAGGAAAACAAATTCTGAATTATACTCAACTTCATTCAATGCCTGTAAAAAAACCCAAGAATCCTTACAAATTTGAGATTCTGTGGCAAGATGTTTCTTTAGCATTCCATCCACCAGTTTAAAACAGGCACATGTGATGCTGTTTCTACCATCCACTATGGGTCTCAGCAGGGGATCCTCTAAATTTTTATGGATTTTCAAGATTCCGAATATTACAGGTGTCAAAGGGGCAGCCACTGTCAAATAGTTACTAATTTCAAGACTAATCTTGCCTTCCAGAAACATGTCATTAATAGTGTTCCTAATTTTCAAGAAGGCCCTATTTACTTCATTTACAGAAACTTTTTCATATGATTCGCTGTCTAACATAGTTAGCATCCTCAAGGTGTAATCACTTTCCTCCATGAAAATTAGGCCCCCACCCTTATCGGGTCACATCACACATATATTAAACAGTTTCAATTAGGCAAGATCTTGTATTTGAAGGGATGTAGGTTGAATTCATGTTGTTTATAACTTGTCCTAACCAAAACATTCCTAAAGTCCATTTCACATAGTTTCTCAAAGATCCCTAAGGTGGCATGAAATGGGGGGGGGGTTAAACAAGCTAGAAATTCTGTGCTCATTTCTAGTCAAAGAATTATTACCCAACAAAAGGTGCAAGTTTAATTTACGTAAATATACTTTCAAGTCAATCAGAGTCCTGGAAATGTCCGCTCTTTTCGTGGGTACAAAGGAAATCCCATGGGCTAACACCTCTATTAATTCTGGTTTCACATGTTTTGTGGTAAAATTGTAGATTTTAAAGTCACATTCTTTGTTGGTATAAATGGTGACGCCTCCACTACTATCCATACTATTGTTCGTGTCTACTGGAAAAATTATCTCCTCCAAGTTTGTTTCCTCGATCGTTGATTCTTCCTCGATGGTTGTCAGGTTTGTTGCCAGCCTTGGCTATTGGGAAAACCCTGACCCTGAGATGGTTGATTTGAGTTAGACTGTACTTCTCAACCCCTCAATCTGCCATTCCAATTACCTGACCCTTCTTCCCCCACTTCAGTTGTATTACCCTGTTCTCGTATATTTTCATGGTTCTCGTCCATAGGGCTGTTGTCCCTAGTAGCCCCTGTAGGCTCGATGTTACGCCAAGTTTGAGGGGGGTAAGCTGTTCCATTAGAGTATTTTTTCGATCCCTTTCAAGTTTTTTTAACTTAGATTCCCTCATCTTCTGAATAATAGTGTCTATACTGCAAAATATGTGACTAAACTCGTATTTGTAGCTGCCAAAGTGAATATCTGACTTAATGTTCATCTGCATTTTATTAAGTTTATTTTTCAATTGTTCCATTTGTAAACAATAATGCTTTACAAGAATCACCAAGAACTCTAGGCCCTGCTTGTCAAACAGGCCGAGTAATTCACGATGAAAGACAGAATCTTTCAACAGTTCAGTAGAGTAATGCCACTGTCTTAAACCCTTGGGTATGTGCCGCCTTTGCAAGCATTCCTGAAGATAAGCAACTTCCAACTGAAGTTTCCTATAATTCAGAAGGTCGCAATCAAAGTCTTTCAGTTTATTCACAATATTGTTCTCACTGTTTTCTAAGTTCCACTCGGCTCGTTGTTACAGCCATTAAAAAATGCTGGAGCATTGAGCCATTCTTGTAAATTAGGTATAATATTCATGGCTCCTGCATCAGCGTTATTCAGTTCATTTGCCATGTTGTTAACATTATTGTTATTACCATTTCTTCTATGGCCATTGCTCTCGCCATTTCCAGGCAAAGCAACTGAAGTAGAGGCTGTAGTTACATTTGAATATGACAAATTAGGTAGATTTGAAAACAAGGACCTACCAGAGCCCAGAAAGGACAGTCCAGGTGGTGGGTTTACATTGCTGCCAGCATCAGCATTAATTTTCTGGGCCAGGTCATTCACCCGGTTGAAAAGTTGTTCAACCAGCGCTGTTAACTTTCAGTAGCGCTGGTTTCCGATTCAGTACCTCCAGGTGGGGTAAACAGAGACTGCGAGCTGCCAATTTCTTCCTGTTCCATGTTGAACACACCAAAACAAACTCAGAAGAAAGAAACACAAGCAAATAATCCAAAACAGAAATCCAGACACCTCGAAGATGAAAGTAATCCAAGTTATAGTTTAAAAACCTTTTAATGTGAGCGCTTTCATTCACATAAATAAAATGAACTTCTTCAGACAAATAAAAGGCATTCAAAAGAACATTTAAATAATTTCCTGATTCATGACATCACAAACCCACCCTAAAATGTCATGTGATTATCAAGTCATATGATCAAAAAATTCACATGATTCATTCACAAACATATTAGTATTCTTGTTTGATGTAAAAAAAAAATACATATATATATATATATATATATATATATATGTGTGTGTGTGTGTGTGTGTGTAAATATGTTAATATGTTAACATATAAACAGGAATAAACACCATACATTTTGGTGTTCTTATTCCATATTTATCTTAAAAGTGACTTTAATTTTAAAATACATTTCAAGGAGCAATAGTCATTTAGTCCAGGATATGACTGTGCATTTAACCTTAATTGCCATAAAATCTCATGCTCCTCTAACCTCAAAGTCCACGGACCCCCCCCCTATAATTGGGTACGACTTGCTCAATTACTAAGTATTTAAACTGGTGACTTGGTTCATTCATTATGTGTCTAGCCAAAGCGTTCATAGTACTCTGTTTATTTATACTATATTGATATTTGTAAATTCTTTGTTTAAAGTGTCTCTCTGTTTTCCCCACATAGAAGCAGACACATGCCTGGCACTGTGCAAGGTAAACTACCCATTTTGTGTTGAAGTCAAATCTCCCCTGCAGCTCATATTGTTCACCCAGGACAAAATACCTTTGCATGTATAGTATACATAGAATCTATACTGTGTGCAAATGGTACGTCACTAAATGTTACTTCCGGGCTGGCCTGAATGTCTTCACATGTACTTTGAGTACTTGGCTTGCCCATTAGGCTTAACAATCTTTCAGCACTGCCATTGCCTTAGCCTACTACTACCACTCTCACTTCACCCATCCAGGAACCTATAAAAGTAATCTCAAGGCTGTAAGCCTGTAATGTATGCTGGAAGTCATGGACAGAATATCTGTGCCTGTGGACACCCAGGAAAATACACCACACAGAGATGACAGGTTACTAGGGAAACTGGCACTTAACTAACACAACAGCCAACAGTAGCAATACTTGCAAAAGTACCTGACAGAAGCTGGAATACAATGCCTCTCAGTAATCAGCAGAAGGTTCACCTATTGTTGGTTTGCACATTGCAGCACTACAAATTCTTCTCTAGTGAGATGAGGATCACTGCCCTCCCTCATGTTTATATTGTGCACATCTGAGTGTCTGAACATGGTGATTAAGCAAATGAGGGCTCAACTAATTGCTATCTCTCAATTGTTAACTTTCCACATAACACTGATTTTATAAACTTTGCACTGAATTGCACACAGCATTGTGCACATGCCTACGTGCCTGTGGACAGCACTGCTCATGCCTGTTTCACCCTATGGCTTTTGGGGGAGTAAATGTAAATCCATATGTAACCTAATAGAAACTGAGTCACTGTAATGCATGCAGTAAGTCATGGCATAGCAGCAGAAACAGGGCTGCCAATGTTTCACTCCTTACAGTTTAATATACACACACAGTCTGTCACACCACAGTCATGCAAAGGAGGTGCCACACATTGTGCAACACTTGGCAAACCACAGTATGGGTCTGGCTACAAGGTACTCACCATATTTCTCTGCAATGTTTAAGACACTAGTCATATCATCTAAGGGACACAAAAGTGCACCTTTCAGGGCACAGAAGTCGTGCATGGTGAAGTCTAACATATTCTTCCACCTCCTTCTCCACTGTGAATATAGCCCATGGCTATTAGAAGAGCGGTATGAAGGATCCCAATGTTAGACGAAAGCCCAGAATGCTGTAGCACAGGCTGTTACACCCTGCGCACAGCTGAACAATGTCACCACCATTAAAGCAGCATACAGCAATGCCATCTCAACCTCCCTAGCCATTGTGAGACCAAGATTATTGCTGCAGAACCACTAGTGTACTGTAAGTAACCTTTCTGCCTACACATACAAACTGCCAGTGAATGGCATCCACATATCCTAAACATTCCTGTTTCTCTCTCTATAGCCCCAGAAGCTTTAGCAGAGAATGCACAGCTGCACCAGAAGAGGATTAAGCACCTTAGAAGGTGAGTGGGTGATTATGATTGATTTATACTGTACAGGTATAAATGTTAATACTGCTGTGAATGGGTAACCATGTCACAGTATGACTAATGATTCTGTTTACCTCCTATGGGTATAGTCTGCCAGAGTATAGGTTTTGGTGAGTACTGCCAGTTGTCTGCTAAGTTTCATAGCTCAAAGGTATGAGTATGACTGTTTGATGCTATAACTGTATGCTTGACTACAAGTTTCAGTGGGACTGTACAAGTAGCTCAATATCTTGAGACATTGCCTTTCAATTTGCATGTGCTATTGGCTGTGAGCTAAATTTTCCCTAGGTTGTATACCGTCCTGTGACTGAACATTTTGCATGGGTATTTGTTGTTCTTTAAAGGACAGTATCTGTAATATTATCATAGAAAAGGTATGGTTTGATTACATTTTTTCATTATGGCTGTACTTCTCTCTCCCCATCTTCTTTCTTGCTATCCATTGTATTACATACATTTATTCTATTTATTATTTTTTTATTTTATTTTAATTTGACCATTATATGCTGCCATAGTGAACTCCATACCTCAAACATCAGCCAGTCCTACACCTGTGGTTGGGGTTATTGCCCCCTCTTGTAGCAGTGGAAATGGAGATGACACATTCATCATACACCAGCAGGTGACCAGCATTTTGGAGGAGCTGATTGACCTGCAGTTACATGCCTGCATCGACCATCTAAAGAATGCCTTCCTGCACCTCTATGAGCCAAGCCCCTGTCCTGCACTGACTCCTCCATCTGAGCCAGAGTCCAATGATGATCAAGGGTGGCTAGTAAGTTCCCCCTGAGTTGTGGCTGGCAGAAATCGCAGCTGTGCAACATCCCACTATATACCATCTTGGTGAAACCCTCGCTTTTGTGTCTATGCCCATCCCTGTTTTCTGTCTAATCCTCCAATTCCTCATTGTCTGCTTCCCTACCCTATCTTTCTGTGATGTTTGCTTTTTCATTGTACATCCCTCATTGTGTCAGTACATTCCCTAACAGTATCTCTGCCTTCTTTGTTTGTTTTTGTGCCCACTACCTACCCAAACCTTTTTTTTTCTTTTTACCTTTTTATTAAGGTAAGCCTGCTTACTTTTTAATGTTGAAAGAGTTACTTATGAGGAACTTATTGATTGGAATACAGTTCCAAGTGCTTGATCTGATACTGGCAAACAGCTTACAACTGTCAGTGTGCCATTCATATTCTGGTACCTTGCATGATACTTGATTACAAAAGTGATTTAGACATTGAAATTTTGCAAACTGAAATTATAATTAATGCCTGATATACCTCTGCAATATGTGTTGAAACATTATTTTAGGTCTAATATTTTAGTTTTTACTTTATCTGCAGAAACATTTATTAAGAATTTAGTGGTTTTTCAGTATGTAGATTTGCAACTGCCTAGAATTGCTAGTTGTAATGAATATTCAGCTGCCTTGTAGGATAATTTGTTCCTCAGTGATTAGATTTTTACCTGTTGCAGGTTTTTTTTCTAATTAGTAGTTAATGCACCACATTTAAAAAAAATTTACAAAGCATGTTGTTTAAACTTACCATCTTTTTTAAGTTAACTTTACCTAGCATTTTTAGGTAAGAAGCAATATTATTGTGCATTTATAAGAAAGGGAGTTTGTATCTATATCTAGGTAGAGCGATAGATATGTGTGTGTGTGTGTGTGTGTGTGTGTGTGTGTGTGTGTGTGTGTGTGTGTGTGTGTGTGTGTGTGTGTGTGTGTGTGTGTGTGTGTGTGTGTGTGTGTGTGTGTGTGTGTGTGTGTATATATATATATATATATATATATATATATATATAGAGAGAGAGAGAGAGAGAGAGAGAGGGGGAAAGAAATAAATAGATACATAGATATATACTCCATCTCCAACAAGGAACCAGCAGTCCAAATAGAAATATTCACCAAAATAGTGGTTTATTAAATAAACACCAACATGATAAGATAATTCAACACATAAGCAGTCTGGCATGAATAAAACAAAGCAAACCAGTTTCACCCACTGGCGTCATCAGTACAAACAATGCTCATGCAGCATATCAATTTAAAAAGCCACCATTTAAAGTAACAGAATCAGATTATTACACATACATGCGAACAATAAATATTTTTAACAAATAATAATCCATTTTATCAATTTTATCATTCCACATAATTATAAATAAATATAAACCTAACTAGCTCAAATATAAAAAAATACAATAAATGCCACAATACAAATCCATTACTCACATTATAAATACATTAAAAATATCATCCAACCAATATTCATTTAATCCTGTTTTGTACATGGCATCTAATTTGATAATCAATATTTTTTATTTTTTTATCTAATATTTTATGTTTAGACAGAATGGATAAACCTTCACCAACCACTACATCAATGCTGACAAAAATAAAACGGGCAGAAGCATGTTCATGTTTATGCTTATATAAAGCACTTCTAGGGTGCTTACAATTTATGTCACTAAGATGTACAGCTATTCATTGCTTTAGGGGTCTCGAAGTTTGGCCTACATAAAATGCACCACACTGGCATATCACCATATTACCCGTTCAGTAGTACATGTAATTAAATGCGTAATGCTAAAAACTTTTTAAGTATTAATAGACATAAAGGATTTTGTTTTGGATATTATTTTGCAGTATACACAGTTACCACAATAAGTGCTACCACACAAACTACTTTGTCTAAACTTCATTTATCAACATGATCTTTTTTAAACCAAGAAAGATATTCCCCAAGGTATTTTCCCCATCAAAAAACAAAATGACGGTGGTCATCTAAGCATTGTTCAATAAAAGCATCCGTTTTCAATAACTACCAAAATCTATTGATAACTTCACAAATTTTAAAGGTATTTGTACCATATGTTGTTACAAGTCTTGGTGTGGATGCATTGTTAGCATATTCAGTTTTTTATATTTATATATATATATATATATATATATATATATATATATATATATATATATATATATATTCAGATATATGAATTTTGTTATAGCCCTTACCCACAAATCTAGCTTCCATCTTATTAACTTCAGTTTGAAAATCAATAACTGAGCTACAAATTTTCCTCAGCCTCATAAATTGTGCTTTATGATATTTGTAATATGTATGACAGCTGGTAGCCTCCAAAAATGAGTTTAACTTGTATTTTGTGGAATTTTTTAAAGTGTTTTACCAAGTTTTTCAATGGAATTAAAGGAACTTCTGTACATGGAAACCACTTGCCGTGTACCGAGTTTATTTGAATTTCTAGGATGTTAAAAGCATTGGTCGTTGTCTTGGAACATAAAGTTGTTCATTATAAGTATGAGTGTTTCCTTCAAATTAAAGGTTCTGAAATGGGGGCAATTTTTGCCCCCATTTATGCTGATTTATGTATGGACTATGTGGAGATGTTACTGATATACATTGACAAGAATTGTTTCAAAAAATATTGGATTATGTGGTGCCATTTTTTAGATGATTGCTGGTGTATTTGGTTAGGACTTATATAACTGTGGCAGGAATAGATGGGACAATTGCCCCAAGTCTTTATAGGAAGCCCTTTACTAGAAATCCATTATTGGAGGCTACTAGCTGTCATCCAACTCATACCATTAAAAATATTCCTAAGGCACAATTTATGAGGCTGAGGAAAATCTGTGGCTTGGTGAATGATTTTCAAATTGAAGCTGATAAGATGAAAGCTAGATTAGTTGGTAAGGTCTATAATAAAATTCATGTAAGAAGGGCAAGAACTGAGGCTTTTAACATGTCTAGAGATGAACTGCTATGTGTTAAGGATAAAAATACTGAATATGCTAACAATGCATCCACACAAGACTTATAACAACATATGTTACAAATACCTTTAAAATTTGTGAAGTTATCAATAGATTTTGATATTTATTGAAAACAGATGCTTTTTTCAAACAATGCTTAGATGACCACTGTCATTTTGGTTTTCTACAGGGAAAAACCTTGGGGAATATCTTTCTTGGTTTAAAAAAAAGTCATGCTAATTAAAGTAAGTTTGGACAAAGTAGATTGTGAGGCAGCACTTACTTTGGTAACTTTGTGTACTGCACGGTGATATCTACTATTAAATCCTTTATGTCTATTAATACTTCAAAGTTTTTAGCATTAGGCATTTAATTACATGTACTACTGAATGGGTGGTCTATATGGTAATATGCCAATGTAGTGCATTATATTGTCGGCATTGATGTAGTAGTTGGTAAAGGTTTATCCATTTTGTCTAAACATAAAATATTAGATAAAAAGGAACAATAAACAACAACAACAACAACAATGGATTATCAGATTAGGTTCTATGTACAAACCAGGATTAAGTGAATATTGCCAAACACACCACTCTAATATAAAATTCCAAAAAACAAATAATTACAAATACCAGCAGTTCGAAAGAGCTTTTCTTATGCAACCAATACATCTAGTACCTCAGCTTTTCACCTTCAAAGGATACAAAACATTCACACGCTCACAATTTATAACAGGTGAACCCCGTCCATAATTACAACTCAGTTAACCTTCTTAAAGTGCCCCATGCAACATACAATAAATATTTAGCATACAAATTTTCATTTATCAAATTACGAAAACTTCTGAAGTAAATAAAATTCATAAAAATAACATCTTGATAAACATTTAGTTACTACCTATCATCCATTTAACTTAATTTAAGTTGACCTCAAGATTAAGACCCTTTGGATGAAGTGTTGTACAATTCAAAATCAATTTGCTCTCTAGTTCATCCAACTTTTTATTAATATCACCCCATCTCTACAAAACAGGTTGTACTAATACACTAAAGAAAAATGATCCATCATTTCCACCATGTGTGACATTAAAATAGTCACCCACAGGACTCCTCGTGTTTTTTTTTTTTTACAGATGTCCCCCAAATGTTCCATTATTCTAACTTTCACAGTCCTCCTTGTTTGTCCTATATACCATTTAACATACTTGTATCCACATCCCAGAATGTAAAACACCCCACACAAATCGCAATTGAATCTTCCCTGAGAAGTTAATTTATGCCCATTAATGCTGGTGCCAGAGATGCTGTGAACCCTACTACATACTTTACAGTCCCCACAAGCAAATGATCCTGCTACCTCTTGGGGCAGGTTAGACAATGCCATGTTTAAAAGTTCTTTGAAATTCAAATACCTGCTATATGAAAATTTCACTGATCTGGGGAATAAATCCCCCACTACCTCATCCATGCAAACAATATGCCAAAAGTCCAAAATTAACCTTTTCACTACCTCAGAGAACAGAGACTATGTTGACACAAAATATAAATTCTTCCTGCTGTTAGCAGGAACTATTTAATTTCCAACATGCCCTATAATATCAATTCCGTTTATAATATTTATTTCAAATAAATCCCTTTTATTATCCAAAGCATATTATAAGGCATTGTTTAAGGTTTTTTCCTTATATCCCCCCTCTAAAAAACTCTTTTTCACTTCTAACAAAAATTTTAACCTTATACTTCCCCTCCAATGCATTACAAGCAATTTGTTTAAATTCACCATAAGGAAGTGATTCCATTCCATTTTTGTTTCTGGTCTATAGCCAACTGAAACTGGGTAGCTAACAAAGCTCACAAACGAACCCATTAAAAATAGTTTGAATATAAAGATAATGCAGAAGAAGGTTTCTTCTGTATTGTGCTTTTGTTTTGCATTTTTTTAATAATTGTTGGCCTGTTATTGTTAATCACCTACTAACCAGTCACTCAGCTGGAATTTACTTAGCAGCAATGCTATGGTGCAACACTGTATACAGATACCTATATTACATTACACAAGGTTTTTAAGGTTTTAATGGAACAAGAGGGTGAAAAGCATTGTTCCTCCGAACATGCAAATCGCAGACAGGTTGCTCATGAGTGGGTAAACGTAGCAAATCTGGTATCAGAGAGTGCATAATTCTGTATCCATGCTTATAAATACCACATATAGTGCTCAGGAGAGGGGTTAATTTGAGTATTACAAGGAACAGCAATGCAGCACTGTGTATCCTACTTGTATGCAGTGCAGAACAGGGAATGAATATTGTTAATTACAATGCACAACAGCTTTGTATATTCTACATTCTGATCACACAAGAGTTGTAAAGGAAATCAAGAAGCATTTTAGTTAAAGTGCACAGCAGAGCAGCACTTTGCATCTCAGACTTGAATAATGCAGTTAATTCCCAAGCAGCTTAGTATAAGAGTGGATAATTGTACCATGTCATATACACTGGGACAGCAGTGTACAGTATGATCACAGGGGCCAGGCTAATATGCCGGCATACCTCTCAACTACCCCTAATTTTCAGAAACATCCCTGATTGTGTCTCAAAATTTGGCTCTGTCTCTACTAAGCTTAATTTTGATAGAAAAGGTGGTGGGTTATATTTAATAAATCCATCCATTCATCCTCAACCCCTTTTCCCATTTTGCTCATGGGGTCATGGTGTTACTTCAGCAGTGACAATCATCTCGAGCCAAGGTTTACACTACCGAGTGGCTAGCCCTGCCACTATAGTTCATTCATATCACTCAGCCATACACACTTTCTCCTACGGCCAATTTACAGTGTCCAATCCACCTATTGCATACCTTTGGAAAGTGGGAAGAAACCAGAGGAAACCCATGTGACCGCAGGGAGGACATGTAGACTCTGCACAGAAGGTACCCCAGCCAAGAATTGATAATAAATATACAAATAATTAAAATTATAGACTTCTTTTGCTTCAGAACGTGTACATTAATTCACATTCTCTTATTTTGTCAACTTATCACATTAATTGTACAAATATTTTAAATAAGTGTCCTTGTTTATCCCTGATAATTTATGGAATTTTCCCTGATTCTGGAGGTAAGAAATTGAGAGCTATGTATGCAGGAATGCACAGATTCAAATATATGCTGAGTTGTACTGGGTTCTTTATCATTTTCTGTACATTAGCTGCTTACTTGCATCTTATTTAGGTGTTGCACTCATTGACTATGATCACAACAGTACAACAAATATTGTGTTGTACTGATGTCAACAGAGTCCAGCAGTCCACCCCTGAATGCTGGCATATTTTCAATAGCTGCACTGCTAGAAATACAGAGCAAAAATGTACAAGTAACTAAAATCTGATATTTTGATATTTAGCTTTGAAATGTGTACCATGTGAGTGTACGTGTGTATGTGTGTATAGCCTGATGACATACTCACATATCACAGTAACTCCATGTATTTGCCACATCATGTATATGTTTTATTTATACACCTTATAAGCAGATCAGCAAAACATTAGTTATGTCCATCACCAATCCAACCAAGCAATAAAAAAATACTCTAAATATCTATCTCAGCCATGATTAAGAAAAAAAATATGCATTTTAAAAATGAACACTAACCCACCAAAACCTCTACCCCATCCTAAACTAAATTACTGCAAACAAATATTACTTTGCTTGCTTGAAAATATACAGAAACAGTAAAAAAAAGGAAAGAAAACTGCAACAGACAAATTGGAAAACAGCATTACAGGCAAAATGTATCCCAATCTACATAAGTAAATTAAAGAAAATCAAACTGTGTAAAACATAGTTAAACTGCAAAACTAAGAAATATTAACAATAATCCTGATTACAGTAATAAAATAATACAAAAATGACCCCACATCTTAAAAAGATATTCTAAATTATTTCTTGTACTAAATGTTGTAGCATATTCTTGTATCTGTAAATATGTATATATTTTTAGCATATTCTTGTATCTGTAAATATGTTTTGTTCATTTCATATGTGATCCTATTCACCTGGGCTGTGCCTACACATGGTGCATTGAGACCAATGCACTACTCCAGTAAACAAATGTAAATCAATAAATACACTTAGAATCATCTAGAGCTAGACATAAACATACAAATGATACAGCCCCTTCATAAAAATCTGCAGAAACTACCTTATTCATTAGACAGCTCAAGCAAATAATGTAATTGCTGCATCTCATCAAAATGAGTGGGAATACATAAATCAGACTAGAAATGATAGGGAAAATTAATACATTAAATAATTTGGGCCCAAGTCATACAACACATGAAATGTTTTACATTCTAAGATTAAGGATCTTTTTTTTTTTTTGTGGGCTTGCTGTTTGTCCATTGGTTTATTATGTTTTAGTTAGCTTAATATTATTTATTTATTTATTTTATTTTATTTTACATTTGTTAACCGGGATAGTCCAAAGGATACATGTCCATTTTCAGTGAAGGCCCAGGGAGAAAAGCTCCAAAGAAACATTTATGCAAAATATACAAACAAAATATAGTAACATGTTTCTACTATATACAACAAGACCATATTAATGAGCAAGCATTTTTAAGTCATTGGCAAGAACATTTAAAAATGATCAAAACATATACAAACAATATTAAGGTATGTTAACTCTATAGAGTCACATCATGCATCTCTGAAAGGGGTATTGATAAGACTGTGCAGTCCTATCAAGAGACTACGTGTAAGGCAAAAGTTACTGCAGTAGTGGAGTAGGACTGAAGTTAGTCTGGTGTGGAGAAGGGACATACCAATTTGTTGTTAAGATGGCTTTTGACAGACATTTTAAATTTGGTTAGAGAAGATTCCAGGGTAATGAATGAAGGCAGGGAGTTCCAAATTTTGGATATGTAAGATGAGTACTGTTTGCTTTTAGATGTGATTTGTTGGTAATGGAAAATTTCCATTGGATAATTGTGGTTTGCATTTAGTAATTGTATTAGATAATTTTATTTATTTTTATTTAGCTGTTTATTTCTTTATTTTGCTAACTTGAGGATATACTTACTTTGTAGTGGTTTAGCATAGGTGGGTTTAATTGTAGTTTTCTTAAATGTGTCTAAGATGTGTTGTTAAGAAATAGATTTTCATTGGCTAAGAGTTTGCTGGCATGTACTGAGGGGTCATAAACATTTGGTAACATACACAAAATGGTTTTAAATAAAAACATCTATACTTTACTATCTTTATTTATCATACCCGTAACCCAGTCAATCCAATTTTTAAGGCATGCTGATAGCATAGACACACACGCACACACACACACACACACACACACACACACACACACACACACACACACACACACACACACACACACACACAAACACACCCCCACACACACATACATTTACACACACACACACACACACACACACACACACACACACACACACACACACACACACACACACACACACACACCTCCATCTATACAAGTGTGTGGAGGGGTTTTATAAAGATGTCTAAAAAACACTGCAAGGCTGCAATTCACAGACTCCCCAATTGTTTGTGTGGGGGGTGCGTGTTTGTATGTTGGGAGAGGCTAATGCAAATGATAAGATCATAACCATTGCCTCATTTGGAGAACAGTGGATTTTCTCTTGCTATGATGCCTTTCTGTGCTGTACTGTAGTTTCAATGGAGAGCTTTTGTACACATTACAGCTTTGTCTACATTGTAATAGCAGTTATTTTAATGCCTTGAAGTTTATCTGTTTATGCATTCTGCCCCAACTGCCCCAGCTGTCTTCTTGGTATGCAGTAATATTTTGTTTCTGCAACAAAAGTGTGCACGTTTTTTTCTTTCAGTATTTTCAGTTAGCCATTTCCTTGAATATTACAGTATATGCCGCCCTTGCGGAATTCACACTGTAGCTCAATCTAACCAAAAGCAGGAAAGAAATGTGCTGGGAACCTCTTTTACTAAAAAAAAGCTCAGTTGATATGCTCTTTTAATAAAAAGTGTCTCCTGATGAAATATCTTGTAAATTGTCCATTAACTACATTTCTCTTAACATGTAAAGGATAAATTGTTGTTAAATTACACAAACCTGTTCCCACATATCTTGTTCCTATAAATCTTAATAAAAAGTGTGGTATATATACCATGTTATCTAAAACTTTCAAATTATTGCTGTCATATCTCCAATCATAAATGAGAAAAAGCACCAGATTGTTTGGGGACTCAGAAGTGCTGCAACTGATCTAAACTGTCTTTGCATAAATAATGGTCATTAAAAGCACAATAAAATAATGTTTGGGAAGCATGTAAAGAATTAAAAACACATTTTTTACTCATTAGGTCATTATGATGCCTGCAAAAGTGGTTGCCATGACAGCACTCAATACCTAATCCATTTGCTTATATATATATATATATATATATATATATATATATATATATATATATATATATATATATATATATATCCCATTTAAAGATGCAAGACAGTATTGCTTAAAACCATGTCTAATAAGACATAAAAGATGTCCATCTCCAAATTGAAATACACTTTTGTGGAAGTCCATAAGAAATATGCAATGAGACAGATTCAATAAAGCCTACACTAAGTGTACACAATATGTATTCAAGAACATTCTTATCACATTTTTTGTGCTTTATAGTTACTCATAAAGATTACACTAAGTGTACTTATAGTCTACACTTTGTGGTAACCTTTATGAATCCCTGTCAATACTTAAAGTTGCAAGAATATCTGTAGGAGATCTAAAATTAGGAAGACAAAGGTGTGAGTTATGTCTGCATGGTCTTTTCACTCAGAATGGTGTACACTTAGTGTACACTTAGTGTAGGCGTTATTGAATCCCGGGGAATATGTTTTCTTTAAGCTATATTAATACTTTCAGTACACATTTAAATGTTTTTAAAGGACTAGAAGGAGGGTATTGACCTGATGAATATAGGTAAAGCGTTCCAGGCCTTAACAACATGGTATGAGTGTAGACCACGCCCAGCAGGTTTGATATGTTTGAGGACAGAGAAAAGTTTTTGGTCATTGGATTGTAATGACTGAGTGAGGACATATATGCTTAGAATGGTAATTAGTGCAAGACAAGCAGATGAATGCTGGATAATTTTATATGTAATAAGAAACTGTGTTTGTGTTAGTTGATGGGGTAGTTCTAACCAATTTAGAATTTTTGGTGCTATACAGTGGTGGGTTCTGTAAGGAGTATTTGCTGTAAATGTAGTTACTTTATTATAGCATTGTTCAAGTTTTGTGTTTTGTGATTCCTGAAGGTCAGTAACGATGAGAGAACCAGAAATTAATGAGGGGCAAAGGTAAGTAGTGGCAAGTGTAATTTTTGTTGCGTTGATGAAAAAGATTTTGGCACTGCAAAGCATCTTTAGTTTTTGGTGAGTTTTTATGCAATTCTGTATATGCAGATTGAATTTAAGATTATCCTCCACTATAGTCCCAAATCATTTGCTATGAGAAGTGACTTCAATGGTTGTATTATTAAGAGAGAGGATTTTACATTTTGCGTTTTCATATTGTGGTTTTGGGGAAAGTCATGTTTCAATGCATTAAAGCTTCCTGAGTAATTCTTTTGAGATGTGCCGGGTTGTCTAATGTGCATATGAGTGTGGAATCATCTGCATATTGCGTCAGGGATGCCTGTTGTATGGAGGTTGTTGCTGAGAATTTTATAGAGGAAGAGACCAAAGATAGAGCCTTGTGGTACACTGGTGGTGACTGGGAGGTATGGAGAGAGGGTGGAGTGCCATTTTACTGAGTGATACCTATTGGATAGGTAGCTTTTGAACCAAAGAAGGGTAGGATGAGAGAGATCTAATAAGGACATTTGAAGTAGAAGTTTACTGTGACAAACTGTGTTGAAGTTTAGACAAGTCTAGAAATAAGGAGACCAGTTTGCTGCTATTCTAGCTTTATTGACAGTATCTATAGAGGTTAGAAGGGCAGTATTAGTAATATGGGAAGGACAGAAGCCATGTTGTGTAGGGGATAGGAGTTTTTTGGGGGGAAGGTAGTTTAGCAATTGTTTCTGAATACTTTTTTCAAGTATTTTAGATGAGGGGATAAGATTGCTATAGGTCTGAAGTTAGTGAGGTCTGTTGAATTGACTCCTTTGTGTATAGGGATAATGTTTGATTTTTTTTTCCAGAGCGAGGGAGTGTTGGATTCCCAGACTGACCTATTTATAAGGAATGAGACAGGACAGGCAATGCAATTCGCTGCTGTTTTAAGCTATTCATTTGGAAGGTTATAAGCTGAAGTAGAGCATTGTTTGAGTAGTTTTATATAGGATGTGGGCACAGGTTTGAAGGTGAAAGGGGTGTGCTGATATGTGGCTGTTGGGTAGGGCTGAGATTAGATGTTGGGGAACTGTTGGTTAGGAATGCTATACTATCTAGGGTTGTGTTTACTATTGTTCTGAACGTAGTTACAGTACAGTTTTTTTGTCTTCATGTATTTGCTTTTTAGTACAGTTATAGCGCATGCTGAGGTTTTTGAGATAATGTGGTGTTTATATTTTTGTCATTATTTCCATTTTCTCTATCCTGCATTAGCTTTCGACTCTTTTTGGATAGCAAATTGCATTATTTGTCTTTAGACTCTTCTTTCTTGGAGGTGCAAGGCTATCTAGGATATTAAGGAAAGTTGTATTAAATTAATTTACAGCCTCATCTAAGGGGAGGATTTTTAAAGTGTTCCAGTTAATAAATGACAGGGTAGTAATAAATATTTCTGGTTTAAACTTCGGTCAGGTTGTGTTTTGTTGTATAAATATGCTGTTTAAGTTAGTGTATGTATGTGGTTTATTTAGTTTGTTTGTGTAGGTAGTATGTAGCGGGCGGTGGGATGGGACAAGTATGACATTTCGAGTTTTTGAATTTCGCAGTTTAGAGCATTCAGTGTATTTGTAATTCGCGGAATATGTGCCGGCGTTCAGGTGTTCAGGTAAGTAAACATTCGTGCTTTTAATATGAACTCTTTATATGGTCATTAGCATAATTTTGTAATCATTTATGCTAGGTTTAAGCCACATTTCAGTTACAGTAAGAACCTCAGGCTTGTGTTGGGTAATCCAGGTATATAATTCAGTAGTTCCATTTCTTATTCTTCTAGTATTTATGGCAGAAAAATGTAGATTACCATGGTAGGTGACTGACCATTTTGGGTTAGAGTAGTGTGTGTGGAAGGGAATTGTGTTTGTTATGATAGGTGGGGCCAGGGTGCATGTGACTATCTCCTCCTAGAAGGATTTTAGTATATTGAGGTATTATTTATCCTTTTTTTATTATTTTGATTTGAGTTGAAATGAGTTAATCAGTCTATATCTGGGATAATGGTGAGGGGCTTCATTAAATAGATTTGATGCAATGTGTGGAGAATTTAGGGAGGAAGTGTGGGTAGCTGGGTGGGACTGAGTTGGAGAGATGTTGAGAGCTATTACTGAGTCATGGTACAGAGAGAAATGGCTCAGTAAAAGAATATAGGATACAGGAACAGAAAATTCATCCCTGCTTTGGCACCTATGGTCCCTAATGCACACAAACAACATTTAAATAGTTCATCCCCCAGGCCCTAGCTTGTAAATCTTTTATTTCCCAAACCCCTGCTTACACTTATCAGAGGTATCAGAACTTGTCAGAGATTTGGGATGCATGGCTAGGCTTAAAAAGGCCCTTCTGGTCATTAGCCTAGTAAACACCTATGTACCAATGAACCTATGAACCTATAAGATCAGAAGTATCGTGATTAAGTGAAGGGATCGGTATTTTATTGATGTAAGGTGGCGGGGAAGTAGGGATCAAAAAGGAAGTGAGAAGTTGCAGGGCTGTAGGATATTCAGTGATGATGAAGTCTGAAAGCTGGTAGAAAGTAGGTAGGAAGGTTTTCATATGAAGGTAGAGAGTTAAAGTTGTCCTGGTATCTTCTCTTATGTTTCTGAAATGTAAGAAATGGAGGGATTTGAAAGGACAGAGTATGAGGATATAGTTAGAAAGTAGTGAGGGTTTATTGGGGAAAAATAAAGGCTGAATTAAAAGCATTGTTGTATTACTATGTATAAAAAGCAGGACTAAGTTGCTTCTTTTCTGTGGCATTCCCATCCTAGTCATTTTTTTCAATGTACATTATAGTGGGTAGGAATACAATTTCATCTTTTTTTCTTTAGAAAATTTTCATCTTAGCCAATACATTACATTTTAAGCTGTTAGGACAACAATAAACTCATGCAGCAAGGTATTTGCAACACCTGTTCTTTCCCATAATTTGAAGTCACAAACCTATCAAGCCTGTTGGAATTCATAGCTCTTTCAAGATGTACCATCAGTTGCAGCTCTTTACTCATCTATAGCCATAAACCTAAAGAGCCTTTTGGAATTTCATAGCTCTTTAATTTTGTAATTTTAGAGAAATAAGCTGGATGCCAATGACTGAAACAGATTAACTTGAGCAACCAAGTTATTCCTGTGTTTTCAAAACTATACTTTAAGTACTGTTTTGCAGTGTCATAAGAACACACTTATTAAAATGACTGCAAACCCAAACCAGAGACTGCCATGGGAATAAAGCTTCAGACAATGACAGAGATCCTCCATCAGGTTGAACAGTAATCCTGACTTCTCCCATTCTAAGCAACTGCAAACAAGAGTTGACATTGACTATGCTGAGAAAATGTCATTTTCTAAGGGCTCAAACTGCATTATTGGAAAAAGGAAAACAACTAAAACCATATTAATGTCAATGTGTCTACCCCATCAGGGAATTCTGGGTTAATTGTAATCATTACTTGCAGTGACATGGATACATCAATAAAGTATATACCTATAGGATAATATTATGGGAAAAAAAAATATATATATATATATATATATATATATATATATATATATATATATATATATATATATATATATATATATATATATATCTTAAGTATAGCACCCCCCCACACACTTAATTTGGTTTTATGTTGTCTGGTTTTGTTTTGCATTATTTGGTAAAAACCAACTAGATGGGGGGGGCTACACCCCCCATCCTAATGTGGGAGCTGTGCCCCCCACACCCCCTAACTATATATACTAACACTAGGATCGCACTACAGTGGAAAAGGACATATACCTTTGACTTGCGTTAGAGTACTACTTGTCAGTGAAATGAGTTTTAGGTGAAATGAGATTTAGGTGAAATGAACATTAGGTAATTTTTTCTCAGTGAAATGGGTGTCAGTGAAATGGTCTTTAGGTGAAGTGTTACAAATCCATATATATATATATATATATATATATATATATAAACATTAAGAATATGTATTATTTTCAGTCTCTGCTCATAATTTTTTTTGTTTTGTTTTGTTTTTTAACTAAATGACATGCTTGAATTAGTGAAATCAGAATGTATTTGTCATGTCACTACTTAAATGGCTTCTTTACCTGCTGATGTCAATGTCTGACGGCGTTCTAATCTTTTATGAATGAAAGTGTTTATGAGTTTTATTTTTTTAATAAACATAAAATTTGCAGCTTTTATTACATAGTTGTTTTTTCCCAGTGTAGCTGTTTTGCTTTATACTCATTTACAGCAATATTATTTTTAAGGGATGTTAATGAGTGACATGTTTTCATTGTAAGGAGAAGCTTATTCTTTAACCATGGAAGGTGTTGTGTAATGCAGCTGTTATATATTCTTTTACATTATTAATATTTGTTTTTAATATTACATTATATGTATGTTCTGATATTGGATCTCCAAGCCATATGTTCCAGGAATGGAATTTCAGATAGAATAGGAATAATGTCTTATAGACCAGGCAGAGTTTACTTCTAAGTTACCTATAAGAACCATAATATAATGATAATTCCTGAATAGCTCAGCTGTTCTAGCCCATTGAATTTCTAATAAGTTATCATGCATTTTCAGATTATTTTATATTATACTTTTAAAGGTTAAAGACATGGGTCATATCATACAGATATAATTGGTACATTGATCCCAGGAATAGCTAACGAATATGCTTTTCTGACATTGTCAGAATATTGGCCAAAGTTTAAATATTTGATTATAGTCCCTAGAAATTAATGATAGCCTATATATTTTTTACCATTTATATTTGTGATCATAATTTCTATCCTTTTGTCAAGTGTCGTAAAATTGCATTTATTGACATTAAAGATTAGATTATGTACTTCTACGGGTATTAGTTTTTTGACTATATTAGAGAACTTTGTCATTTTTTACTGAAGCAATTATGTTGCAAAATTTACAGACTTTAACATATAATCTTCAGAATGGAGATCAATTTTATACATGAGAATAATAGTCTGAACTGTCTCCCATACAGACAATTTATGGACACCCAGAGGAAGCCACATCACGAAGGAGAGGTAGCATTCCCACTAGTCCAAACTTGCTGTGCCTTGTATGAATAGCTTTTTATTAATGGGACTGTGTATGGACTGACATCTAATGATTTCAATCTGAAATAATGTTGAATGCCTTAGAATGATCATAATAAGTACATTGCACTGTTAATCCTTCATCACATGCCTCATCAGCTGCTGTCACCTCTTCAAGGAATGTCACGTTGATTCAGAATACAAGCTCTCCCCATTATAATCACAGGTTGTGCCATAAATAACAAAAGTAAGTCCATGTCTCATGTTAAATAACCTCTATTATTATTGTCTCCATACTGTGGCAAAGAATACTGGTTAGGTTGATTGGTACAAAATTGTTTAGGTCTCATACCCTTTCTAAAGTGGTACCACAAAAATCTGTTGGCTTAAATTGGGCATGTATATATACTAACATCTTCTTTAACACTTTTGATAAGCATTTATATAGGTTTTATTTAATGTCTCATAGGATACCACCAGTTATTTTGTCTGGTCTTGAGACTTAGTTTAAGTTTTGCTAGCAGTTACCATAAATATAGATATACAAAATATGTCTCTTCTATCTCTGCAGTACCATGGCATACAACTTTGGCTACTGTGAAGTTTGCACAATTTTCTTCTGTAAATAGTTCAGCATTTTGTTTTAGTTTAACTGTTCTACACATTAAAAATGTAGCCCTAAATACATAGTACAACTACTCCATACTATGATGCTCAGCTGCCCCACATCACAAAATACATCATCGTTACCACCCCCACCTCACTAATCATACTCCCACGATGTCCACTCATGTTATTATAGTCAAATGAAGAGGCAGGGCTTCTGATCCCTCAAGTTCCTGTTTGGTGAAATTTAAGCAACTGTGCTTTTCTGGCACCATTGCCAGATACTTCAACTGTGCATGCTGTAAAACTGGACCTCCACGTTAAGGTAAGTAATGCTGTTTCCAAGCATCAGTTTGCTGTATCTAGAGTAAATTACTGAAAGTATTTTAAAGGCAGTTGGCTCTGTGCACGATGAGATGACTTAAGGTTGATTATCACCATGGACACTGAAGGAGTCAATGACAAAGACTGGGAGTGAGTGGCCAGTACTGCCTTTTCCATCCTTGAGGATGGGAAGCAGTTAGGTTCACTGCTGTACTGATATCAGGGGATGTTGGGTGCAATGTGAGTAAACCAGTAGCAACTGGACTTTGATGAGGGTGTATATGCATAGCAATAGACACTGCAGGACTGGGCATGCAAAGCAGAGCACATGTCTGAGTGGTCAGTAATCTGGATATAAATGATCAGCTGCTGTGGCAAAAGTAGTTAGTGCACCATAGAAAACCCTGATGACTGCCTAGGTGATAGCCTTTCACAACTTACTGAAGGAGAATAACTGGACCAAATGGGTCCCTAGGTGTAGTGCTGATAGCTGGTAGGTAGTAAGATACAAAGGATATTTTAAAAAAAAAGAGTTTTGAATATTTGCAGCCCAGAGACTGCCTAATTTACCCATACATAGGTTCATAGGTGTGTACTAGGCTAATGGCCCTGGAGCCTTTATAAGCCTAGCCCATAGAAGTGCTCTGTCACCGTGCCGCCCAACTATAGTTCCCAGTGCCTCTATCAAGTAGAGTCACTGGAGTGATCCCCAGGGTGAACTTTCTATTTCCCATACAGTCATCAAAATTTCTCTTAAAGAGGGCCAGTGAAGTACTCTGCTTGACATGTATGGGAAGTCTATTAAAGAGCATGGGCAGTCTGTGGGTTATGAACCTGCCCCTCCAGCATGCTCTGTTGATTGTGGTAATGAGGTTGAGGTCTCTGGAGCATGTGGTGCTGAGAGATTGGAATTTATTTAGCTGTAGCATTTCTAACAGAGCTGGGTCAGACATGGCTTTGTAAGTCAAGCAGAGATTGCCTCTTAGTAGATGATATGAGACAGAGAATAGCTGGAGTTTTTTGGGTCTGTCCATGTAGGACATGTGTTTAAGGCCTAGGATCCTCTTCGTGAGGTACTTTTGTGGCCTTACAAGCTGTTGCATGTGTCTAGTGAGGTATATGCCAAATGGGGCATTATATCTGATGATTGGCCTAATGAGGGAAGAGTAGAGAGAGATGATGACCTCTTTCTTCCTGGATGCAAAACCCTTGGTAATGAGATGTGTTACATAGAAGGGCTTTCTGACCACACTGGCAGTGTGGTGGTTGAAGGAGAGGTTGCTGTCAACCTGTGTCTCCAGATCTCTTATAAGTGTTCAGTGCTTAGTGGGCTCAAATTGATGTGGTAATTAGTGGGAACTGAGATTTTCCCAAAGGGGATGATGATGATGCATTTTTGGCATTAGGCTTAAGGCCATGGTTACAACACCAGTCATTGGTCTCAGTGAGGCCTTTCTATAGGATGTCTACATCACTTGGGGAGTTAATAATGGCTCCCAGCTTGCAGTTGTCTGTGAATTAGGTCAGCCAGAGTCCCTCCGTGTTGGCCTGGATGTCTGAGAAGTGAATGACAAACAGGAGAGGACTCAGGACCAATACCTGTGGGACTCAACTCGTGACTGGTCAGCAGTCTGACTTGGAGTCCGCTACTTTTACACTGTGGGTTCTATCTGTGAGCCAATTTGCAACCCATCTAGTGATATAGGGGTTGATGCCTAGTCTGGTGAGTTTGTCAATAATTCCTGAATGGAATGATATCAAAGGCCTTGGTCAGATTGAGGTAGGCTCTATGAACTGCATTGCTCTCATCCACAGCTCTGGCGACTGACTCAAAGACGTCATTCAGGTTGAGCAGGCATGATCTACCTTTCACAAAACCAAACTGCGTTGGATCTAGAGTTTGGAGATTCCCTATATCCTTGTTAATTAGGTCCATGATGATGCACTCCATAGCCCTACATATCAGACTCATTAGGTAATGGGGCGATAATTTCCAGGGTCTGTAGTCACTCCTCCTTTATGGAGAGGTATGACTGTAGCAGTGCACCATTCGGTAGGGACAAAGCCTGAGGTGAGGCTGTGAGTGAACAGGGCACACAGATGTGATGCCAGTTCACTTTGTAGTTCATGTAGAACACATCCAGGGATATTGTCGGGTTCCATGGAAGCTGTATTCTTGGCCTTGGACAATGCAGCTTTAACCTGTGCTGCAGTAATGTTGGGTGCCTGGCATTCCTCCGGTATTGTGATTGGTCCTTTGGGGGGGAGGGGTAAAGTTGGCACTCAATCTGTTCTCCAGTATGTTGGCAGTATCTGTTGGCTCAGTATAGGAGGTACCATTGTGCAGTAACTCAGAGCAAACCTGGGTATTGCCATGGAGATTCTTGATATAACTATAGAAGGCTTTGTGGTTGTTTTTAGTGTCTGCCGCAATTCTGCCTTCATAGCTGGATTTAGAGGTTTTGATGAGGGATCTCAGCTTTTTGTTGAGGCTAATAGGGGAGTTTTTCCGGTGTTGGGACTTCACCTTTTTCTGCATCAGTTTCTTCCTTCTGTTGTAGAGTTTATTAATGGCAGTGGACCACCAGATTGGCTTCCTTTTTTTGGAGGAGAGCATCTTGGTTCTGTTGGGTTATAGAGTTAATGAGGTGATATTGGACACTCTGTATTCAGATACATTGGTTTAGTTTAGGTCACATTACTGTACATTCATTCACTCCATATTAACGTAATTCAAATCAGCAACTACGGCTAGAATGCCCAGCAAGGGCAAATGCTTTAGATATTACTATACTGATATGTATTCCATACACTAACAGCTCTTGGAAAGAGCCACCTTTTCCTACAGCACCTCTGATACTTTTTAACTCTTTCAAGTCTCTAGCAGCCTTTCATCTGTAATATGTAAGGGAAAATGTTTGTGTATCTCAGAGTATACTAATCTTACATCACAGTTCAAACCCACACCACATCTACATATTTGTTGTAAGATAATTGCCAAACAAAGCTAATGTTTCTTACTGGGAGATTTGCTGATACCTCTTCTTCTTTACCTTTTTTTTTTTACTTGAGTATTTTCCTCCCAAGCTACTCTGTCTAAAAGCAACACAATTCAAGTTCTCTTTTGTCCCCCATTCTGATAATCCAGCTTACTATATGGAGCGTGGACTGTTTCCAAACAGGTAGATTAACCAGGGTGGTATAGCACTGAATTGTCCTCAGTATTTGGAAATATGCAAGTAGGCTCCAAGTATATTTTCATTTTCAATGATCCTGTGTTTTTTCTAACTCCCACTGCCACATGACAGCCTTGTCAAATGGAACTTCTACATTACCACCAGCTATCCCATGTGTGTCTCTTCAAATTTTGCAGTCCCATTTATAATACATAAGTATGCTGATTGGTGGATGCCTGCCCCCAGCCCCCAGGATGGGCAAGCTGGCTTTTGCTGCTTACTTCTGCCCTCTCCAGCTATCTCCTCCAGTGACCTGACTGCTGTTGAAGCCAAGGTTATCTGGTTCATATTTAGTTTTTACTCCTTCTTGACCACAGTCTGCTTTTTCCTTTTTCTTTGTTATATAATGCTATTAGTTGTATCTTCTTCAAGAATGCATCATTCTTCATTAAGAACCGCTTTTATTTTATTTCCCAGTAACATTCTTCTTGCAGGTCAGGACCACAACCTTACTGTCCCACTACCCCAGTTGACTGTAGTAGTAAATCATCAAGAAGAAAAACATTTAAAATGGGAGTTGTGCTGCTACAAGCTTCGCTGTGAGAATTCTTCTCTCTCACACCCAAAATATTTAAACATGCTACCTCTGTGGCTGCACCAACTTGGAAAAAAGTGACAAGCAGCTTTTGTTTTTTTCTTGGAGTTGTTACAACATCAGACGTATCATATTTAGAGACCAGGAAAATGAAGCAAAGAGCCCTCATCAGATAGTGTGGGGGGATGCATCATCCTGCAAAACATACATTTTAAGGATCCTGCCTCTCAATACATTTAATTATGGCAAGTCAAGTAATGGGATAGTGGAAAACAGAATGGTGTATGCAAGAAGACAGTGGTCCTTCAAAATACACTCCATTATTAACAACAATATAGACATGTAGAATAAGGTATTGCTTTTCTTATTCCCATTCATACATTTTACTTACAGTAACTCAGTCCTGAGAGATTGCCAAGAAAATCTTACATTGAGGGAAAATATTTGCATGGTCCTGCAGCAACAACGTTTACCCGCACATGATAAAGTGAATCAGAGTGTACTTTGGTGTTACACTGTTATTGTTCATTCAAGATTTCTCAGATAAGCACCACTGAATAAAGTCTTGTCCCATTTTATTTATGAATTATGCATGTCTAATGACTCCACTGTAGCTTTCTTACTTAAGATAGATGCCCTAACCCTCCTGTCCTTCATAATTCAGTCCGCATACGCAAATTGTTTAGAAGGCAGATAAATTATCAGTGTTCTGAAGCATTTTTATCCTTTTCAGACAGTAAGCCTACTATGTCATAGGCTTTTGTAATTTATTTCAGTTAAATAGTTCTCCCTTATATGCCATTTTTCAGATTTAATCCTCATGGTGGTAAGTGTTGATATCTCCAAGTTCAAACATGAAGTGCCTTGAATGTGGAAGGTACTTATGTATCTCTTGGAACAGTCATTCTCCATCACATCTCACAGCAGCAGCTGGTCACTAACCTTAAAGTACGGAACTGTATTGTGCCTAGAACAAAAACTCAGTTTCTAGCTACCTTCTTTGGTACTACCCCCCCCCCCCCTCTTTCTTCCTCTGCTTCATGCCTCTCCTTACACTTTTCCGATGCCCTAGGAGATGTGGCCTCTGTTCTACTTCAACTTGATCAACTGTTTGTACAAACACACTTCCTACCTGCACCAAGTATGGGCAGCCACAATTACTTCAAGCTCAGTCTAAATTCAGTGCACAGACTTTCCATTAATCCAGGGGGAGTTGGTTTCCTCTTCTGACATTTTAAGGCAGACAAACAATCAATACAAAATGCTTCCCTGTTCAAGGGAATGTAGACTAAGATCATACTTGTGCAGGATGTATCCAATTCTTCTACAATTAACTAGACATTTGCAGTGCCTCCCCAGGCCACAGTTTATAATTTTTCAAGGGACCTAGTTATATAGTCGGTGATGCTCTGGGACTGCTAATCAAGGTGATTCCCTAGCCACACAGCATGGCTGTCTATTTTCCAGAACAATCATGTGCACTTCTGGGGGTCCCACCCATCATTTATGCATACACAAAACAAAAGTATTGTCAGTAGCACATAGTAAGGCAGACAGCCTAAAGAAGAAGCAGTATAACCAGCTTGAAACATGGAGCCAAACAAACAGTCTGACATTATAACATCATATAAATATGGCTAAAACCTTCTGGCCTTGCCTCTTTCTTTTTCTACTCTACTACTACTAATAATAGCTTTGCAGAGACAGAATCACCTTCAGAACTGGTGGTGGCATCCTACCATGCATAAAACACCTTGCAGATCTCACAATATAAATGACATAAGCTCCTTATGAGAAATACAAAACCAGATGCATCTGAAAGTCTTAAAACTTCAAAGCATAATCTATGAATTGAAAATAAAACAGTGAATTTCAAAACTTGCTCTTAAACATTTAAGACTCCTTGCACTCCTGACACAGTGAATGTGCCCCCCCCCCTCCATTTGCATATATTAATCCCTAGACTGTACCTGTGACTACAGGGAATACTCTGAGCAACTTTCAGTGGGATATATCAGTTCACAATTGCATTTGCAGTCATAGAAACATCAGTAGGCAGCCTCTGTCATAATCCCATTGACAGTAGTAGTTCATAGGTTCATAGGTTCATAGGTTGGTACTAGGCTATCAGCCCTAGGGCCTATACAAGCCTAGCCATAACAATTCCCTGGCTATTTTTTCCTACACTATTTACTTCCCTGGAC